>NC_058135.1:114203160-114311719 GCF_016433145.1 Gracilinanus agilis | reverse complement strand
AAGGAAGGAAGGAAGGAAGGAAGGAAGGAAGGAAGGAAGGAAGGAAGGAAGGAAGGAAGGAAGGAAGGAAGAAAAAAGAAAAGAAAGATTGAAAGAAAAAATTCTATCTCAGAAATGAACTAAATTGTGGACTTGGGGAAGTCACTTATCCTCTCCTGGTTTCTACTTCCTCATTTATAAGGTGAAAATTATGGTGCCTATCTCATTGGCTTGTTTTGAGGATCAAATAATATAATACATCTGTAACTCAATTTGTAAGCCCTTAAGAACTATAGAAATATTATTATTAATCTATGTTCTCTCTTTCCTTGATAAAGGATTTCTAAAAATTAAATAATTTGACCTGAAATTTTCTGCATTAATGTTAAGCATAAAATATAATTTCTTTTGAGAGTCTGAACAAAGTTAGCCCAACTATTTGTGAGTTATATGGAAATGGAAGAAAAATGCTTTTCCAATTGTAAAAAAAAATGTTGAGTTTTCTTTTGCTCATATAAATCAAATGAGGCCAAAGCTATAAACTTCAAACTTGGCAAGACTGGAGTCCCCATTGAGAAAAGAAAACAGAGCCAAACTCAGTGAAAGTCTTTTAAGTATTTTTAAATTTACATGACTTAAAGCAAAGTGTTTTGAGCATGCTCAGTAATACATTCCCATCTGCCCATTTAATAGACAGTTGAGAACAGGACTGTCTCAAGAAATGTGCTTTTCTTTACTGTCTGTCTCTGTCTCTTTCTGGGTATCTCTTTTACTTTAAAACTCAGAAAAATTAAGTGAAAAAACATGATTGTAATATTAAATCTATGAATATTAAAATGCTAAAATCAGGAAATTGCAAAATTATTATTCCAAGAACAATAATAATATAGTAAGTAAAACATATATACACACAAGGACTTTTCTGGATGTTTGGATAACATGTGGTTTCACTGCATTTGTATTTAGATATATTGCACTAAAAAAATATAGCAGGTTTAACATGGCATAATAAATGATATTCGAAATTTCCCAGGCTTTTGAGCATTTTATTTGGTTTAAAAGTATTCATAGGAACATCATGGTCTAGTGGATAGTATCCTGGACTTAGACTAAGAAAGATACAATTATTAACAGTTTGTCTTAAATAAATTATTTCTATGCATGCTATTTCACCCCTACTTGGACTGTAAGTGCTTTGAGGGAAAGAATGTTATTTTTTTAATCATGGTAAAAATTCCTTGCACCCAGTATCTGAACCCTGAACCCAACACTCAGAAGTAGGATAGGAAGTTTAATGGGTCTAGGAGTTCCAGAGGTTTGGGGTATATGTGTTTATTTGCACTTATTAATGGATTTTACCTTATTGATTTATTTAATTATATCATTTGAATTGTTTGCTTCCCTCATCACCTTTGGCAAGTTTTATAGAAATTTGAGGATTTTATTTAATTTTCAAGTAGAAAAAAATTAAAATTATATCAAAGATTACCTGGATACTTCATAAATAATAATTGGACATTATTTGAAGTGTTTTAAATAACGTGTTGGCCTCTTAAGATGACTAATTGGCCTCATCATTAGTTAACCTCTGAAAATTGTACCCTTCCAGGAAAGTTTATGAGTTGCAATGAAGCTACTTATTTGAATTTTAGTTCTCTGTTGTCTTTGTTTTGGGGTGGGGTGGGGGCAAAGAAAGGGGTGGTTTCTGTTTTCTTTCTTGTGAAATAAACTATTTCTTTCTCAGGCCATGTTCTCCAGACTTTCATCACTAACTGGATGCTCTGCTCTGCATTGCCCACATTTCATGAGCCCCAGGCCTTTCTTTGCATTCTGCCAGAAGAGGCTACATTCATCACTCCGTCAGATGGGGAAAGCAGCCAGAAGGAACACTCCTCAGGGCTGTTTGAAAGAAATGTACCAGAACATCACAGCCAAGAAGAAAGAATACAATAACATAAAAGTATTTAAAAAACATCCAGCTGGTACTGAAGGGAAAGAAACAAAAAGAAATACCAAGAAAGGGCAGCCTTTAAACTTTAAACTTGGGCTAAAAGAGACTGATGAGAAAAAAGGGGAAAAGAAAGCCACTGGTGGAAGGAAGCACAGACACTTTGAAGCCACCCAGGAAAACTGGGCTTTGTTGGAATAAAAGCTTTAAAGTAGCACGAGAAGACTTATAAAACCTCATCAATAGCTTCAGCAGGATAGATTGGAAAACCAATTGCTTACTATTAGACTCATGTAGCTAGGAAGCGTCTTGTCCTCTTGAAGCCCCGAGATAGCTTTCAGTATCTATTCACACAGCTTACATGATGAGGAATGAATTTAGCTAGCAACTTCAACCTCAAGGCTGCAAAGACAGGGCCAGACCATAGCTGATGCCACGCCTGGCCCCTTCTACTTTGGGAATTCTCAATTCTGAAGTCACTCTTTATTCAGTCAGGCAAGTATTCATTAAATATTTATTTTCTTCCAGGTGTTTAGGCCATAGACCTAAATGGAGAAAGAAAATATATTTCTTAGCTTCTTTCTACTGAGTAGAATAGATGGTCCTGGGACAGAAACTTTTTGTATTTATTATGGACTCATGGCGATTTCCTGACACCTATGGATTCGTTCTCAGAATAACGCTGTTTTTAGATTTTTATTTTTTAAATTTTCTTTCTTTCTTTTATTTCAATAACAATTTTCCACATATATTTTCCAAAGTTATATGATTCATGTTGTTTACCTCCTGTCTTCTCTTTCCCCTTCAGAGTTGACAAGCAATTCAGCCTGGGTTATACACATATTATAAAGCACATCTCATTTCTATATTACTCATTTTTGAGTGAATGATGCTTTTTAGTGCATAAAATAAAGTATGTAGGATTATAAAGGTAACAATTTATTAAAAGCGTCTTAGACCCTAGATTAAGAATCCTCATCCCCTAGAAAATGGAAATATGTGTTTTATGATATCTCATGTACAACCTATATCAGATTACTTGCTATCTCAAGGAGAAGGCAGGGAAGGAGAAAATTTGGATCACACAATCACAAAACATCAGGAATGAATGTCAAAAATTGTTTCTACGGGTAGATGGGGAAAATAATAAAATGTCACTGTGAAAACAAAACAAAACCCCAAAACAAACAAAATAGAATCCTTGTCATCTGTACACAGAGATGCCATTCCAGGATGGTAATAGGCATAGCACTTGTGTTATATGGGGAATGACTGAAATGATTAGGGATATTCTGTTGTATAGTAAAGGAAAACTCATTCTAAAGAATAACTGACTTCTGATCTTTACAAAATGGTCCTGTGGATGTTGGAGGCTCTATAGTAGCATTAGAGAATAAAAAAGAGCTGATTCATAGACTTTGGCTTATGCTCCTCCTCTGACACGTGGGACCTTCAGGACTCTGGGCAAATCATGTATCTCCAGAACTGCAGGCAATTCTAAGACTCTCAGTTGCAGAGAAGGTGCTGAATTGCATTGGTAGAGTGAGACCCTCAAACCTTGGAGTTTGCTGGGAGTTCAGGTCCTAATTATGTGCTGGTTCAAATGCAACAGATTGGCTCATCATTTATTACAGTTTGTGCAAGGTATTGTGCAAGGCACTGATAGGGTATCAGCCTGAAAGCATCTTATTAGCTTAATAGCTAGTCCAAGAGTTCTTCACTTGGGGCCCATAGACCCCTAAAGGGAAATAAACCAAACTATGCTCCCCAGGCTTTGTTCTATTCTCTCTTACATTGGCCCATCCCTAAGATTTAGGGATGTAGTGATGGAATTGAGTCAATACACATTTATTAAATACTTACTATGTGCCAGGAACTATACTATTGGATTAAGTGCCCCAGAATCCTTAATCAGAAGTATGAACCCCAAGAGAAACCAATAAAACAATACCCAGGGGAAATGAGGTTGTTTATTAATCTATTTTGTCTTTTCAGGACACTCAGACGTTCTCTTTCTCCATCCTGACCACTAGCACAAATTGGCCAAATGAACCAGGGATATCCATCAACAACACAAACCTAGGTATATCCATCTTAGTATTTAAGCCTCAAAAGCATGGAATCTAGATATTGTTGGCTTTCCTTTTGACCTTCCTCACAGTCCTTTTGGATCTTACATTTGCTCCCTTCTGCTGTCTGAAGGACAGTAAATAAAAATGCACAGAAACAAAACATAGAGTATCTTGTTGTAGGAACAGTAAGAAGCCAAGGCAAATTCCTCTAGCAGATACCAGTCCCCCATGGTGCTGTCTGCCATGACTTTCTCTCTCTGCTCCAACTACTGACACCCCCCCCCAACACACACACACCCAGATTCCTTTAAGTCTCATCTAAAATTCTACCTTCTATGGAAAACCTTCTCCAACTGTTCTAAATTCCAGTATCTTCCCTCTGTTAACTAGTTCCTATTTATTTGCTGTATAGTTTGTATGTATTTGTTTTCATGCTGTCTATTCCCTTTAGATTTTGAGTTCCTTTAGGGCAAGGACTGTCTTTTGCTTCTTTTGCGTCTCCTTAGCACATTATCTGGCAAGGAGTCAGTATTTAACAAATGTTTATTAACTGATTGATTGAAATCAACCTCTCCTAGATTCCCTCCAATGAAGACTACCCACGCCTGATCTATTGAAAGCATACAAATCTGCGTGCTAATGTCTAGCTGGAAGTGGTCAGAAAGGTCCCAATCTCCTAATGTTTCCCTTGATAAATGTCAGGATATTGCTCTCCCAGGCAATCTGCACTGGGAAAAAAGTGACTGACACCTGCAGAAAGAGAGCATGTTGAGACAAGAGTTTTACTGGGAGTATCCACCGCTGCCAAAAATGTGCCCCCAGGAGAGTAATTATGTTGTGAAACAAGACATATATTGCTTACAAGATAGAAAAATTCATGGAAAAATCAAGTGAAGAAGAGTATGCTTTGATCTGCATTCAGACTCCATCTGTTTCTTCTGAGGTGGTGGATGGCCTTTTTAGTCACAAGTCCCTCAGAGTTGTCCTAGATCCTTGCCTTGTTGATAATAGTCAAGTCACTCACAGTTGATCATCATACCCTGTTGTCGTTGCTATGCACAGCATCTTGGTTGTGCTCACTTAACTTTGTATCACTTCATATAAGTCTTTCCAAGATCTTTTGAGATCATCTTGTTCGTCATTTCTTATGCACAATAGTATTCTATTACCCAAAATTCGTTCAGTTATTTCCCAATGGATGGCTACCTCTTCGTTGTTCAGTTCTTTGTCATCAAAAAGAACTGCTATAAGTATTTTTGTACATGTTCTACACAGAGTTATATTCTGATTTCTTTCTGGTTCTTCAAAGCATTTCTATTTGCCTCACGTTGCCCACAGAAATGCCATATAATGTTGCTCTTTAAACATCAGCCTTTCAAATTAGGAATGGTCGGTCAATAGACATTTCATTGTTATCTATTTCCAATCTTTTAAAAAATGTCCAAAGTTAGGTTTCTTACTCCAGGGCCTGTGATATATTTTTTATTATTTAATGCTTCAATAAATATTTCAATATAATCAATTTCCTTTGTGCTGTTGCATGTTTTAGTTTATTGATTTTAAAAACATGATTCTGACAAAGAGTTCATCGGACAGTCAAAAGGGATCTATGGCATAAACAAGGTTAAGAACTCCTAGTCTACAATATGAGTGAAATGACACTTATGTACAGTACTACAACCTGACATAATTTATTCCTATGGTGGATTTCATAATTCATAAAGTTTAAAGGGGGTTTGAGTTAGGCACATGTGGTAGTCACAACTGCATGAGGAACAACTCTAGAAGAGGGCATCTGGCTCAACTTGGCTAGCTTCAAGTCTTTCCTCAAGTTCTTCCTCTACAGGTACCATTTTAAATTTCTCTTATATTCCCCTTCAATGCTCCAAAGACAATAATCCAAGATATTGGGATTTTTTCTTTCCTTCCTTACTTAATTGTAAAGCTCCTAGAGATCAAGAGCCAAACCTTAGAGGTGCAACTCAGACTCAGGTCTTCCAAGTCTGAGTCTCAACTTCTCTTCACTTTACCTTACTGCTTCTCATAAAAGGGTGACTGATTGAAGTGGATATTATAGAGAAAATTATCATTCCATTCTCAGTTGGAATAGATGGCCTTTGTTTCATGAATATTAAATTAGACTACCATTGAAAAACCTTCAAAACTGGAAAACTACTAACAAATCTAATCATCTTCATCAATATGGCATTACACTTGGCAAGATAATGTCTCATTCCATATTTTCTAATGGACTAATTTATGTTTATAAATTGAATACTCACACCCTTAGCTTTCTTGCTTTAAATTATTCTTTAATTTGGCTTTATTTTTATATGAAATTCTTTTTGGATGCTATATTTTCTCTATTCTGCCTCTATTAATAAGTTATGTTGTTTAATTCATTCACATTTAAAGGTTATGATTTCTATATTTGTGTAATCCTTCATTTATTTCTCCTATTTTAATTTTTGTGTCCTTTTAAATAAAAACTCTGTCCCTGTGATGAGTTTTATTACATTGCTTTGATGTTACTCTCTGAACAAATCCTTTCTCCATTAAAACCTGGAAAACATCCTGAGAGAGGGATTGGAGTTCTATGTGCCAGGAGAGTCAAACTGCTATCTCTACCATGACCATCATTTACCCCTCAAACTCTGATGGAGACAGACCAGGATTATGTATCTAAGAATGGCAGTGACCCCAAGATTACCAGACCTGTTTCAAATACAATTTCCCATGTCATCAGAGTGAGAATAAATATTATAGAGAAAAGGCTCACTTTCCTCATGACCACAATTAACTGCTGCTGTCCATATGTCCATAGGCAGGTAGGCATGGAGGACCTTGAGAGTGGCAGCACCTCTCCTATATATCCCGAATCTAACACAACCCTTACAGATGTCATTGAAGGAAGTAGCTTTTATAAAGAAGGAATCAGCTGTCCCCTCAGTGGCCAACCACTGGGAAGCAAAGGAATTTGCCCACAAGGGAGGCAAACTATTCTAGCTGAAGTTTCCACTTCATCTTTAGAGATGTCATCTTTAGAGAGAAAGAGCAACAGCATACACCAGGCAAATCAAACCACTAACACCTAGACTATAATCTCCCCTCTAACTCAGATGGAGACAGTCCAGGACCCTTAACCCCGCCCCAAAAAAATCAATATTTCAAGCCTAGCATCTGCAGACATCATCCTAGGGAGCAATACCATTTTCATAGAAGATCTATAAAAGATAGTTCTTGTCAGTGACTAAAATCCATGGCACTGCCAAAAGCTCAATATCAAAAATTGGTATCATTTTAAGGCTTTAACTAAGGATTGCCAGAATTTTCTACCTGATTTGCAATTTTCCATGCATTGTCTTCCGTATTAGGATATGAGCTCCTTTGGAGGGAGCACTATCTTTGCACACAGTTAGTTCTGAAGAAATCATTCATTCATTCTTACCCACCTTATACCAAGTTCCTTAAATTAATTTAAATTGCTAATTTATTTCCTTATTTTTATTTCTCTCTCCTCTTACTGTATAGTTTTCTCTTTGAAGTTCAAACTTCTATCCTATGACCCCCACCACACCCCTGCTGTGTAAAATTACTTTAAAGAGTCCTTTTTGGATAACTGAGATATGAGCCGTGAAATTTTGTCCTACCCTTTGTGTTCACCATGTTCACTCATTGTTTTTAACAGAAGATTATTCTATCTCTGGTCCTCTGCCCCCATGATGACAACTGTCCTTAGAGACTCAATCAACCCATCTTCTGAGAAGAACCATGATTTCTCAGAGACGGTCCTCTTCTCACATGCAAATTGTCTCAATATAAAAAAAAACAACACTGTTTGCCTCCTATTCTCATAATACAGGCATAAGTTCCTCTTTCCATCTCTGATACCCTTAGTGAAAACATTCCTTAGTGAAATATTTTTCCCTTCAGCAGCAAGATCTTCCTCTACTTTCCACATACCATTCCCTTTCCCATGCTGCTTTTGTTTTTCTCAGAGCCATAAAGCTTATTGGGTAATTAAAGAAATTATTGCCCATTCTGTGTTTACCTCTGGACTTTTGATTCGTATCTTGCCAAACTCTGCCTCTTTCTGCCTTTTCTATGATTTTACAATTTGCATAATTGTATCACTTCCACAAACAATATTGATCAACTTTTAAGGGAATTGCAGCAATTAATCCATGGAATATTCATTTGCCTCCTTTTCATTCCCTTCTATTGATATTTTAAGTTCCCCATATTTAGCTGCATCCCATTGATGATCCCTCTTTGATTTTAATTTTCCTTTTACCTCTTTGCTTACATTTTTTCTTTTAATGTTATAAAAAAGGAAGGGAATAATGTATAACATGTTCATTCAATCATTACAATTATTCACTATTTCTATAGTTCCCAGACAAACAGAAAACCAAGTAGAGATCTTAAATAATACTATCTCAGAAAGAGAAATAGATTTATCCATAAAGGAACTACAAAAGAAAGACAAACACAAACACAAAACATTTTAGAAGGATTGGTGCCAATATTATACAAATTATTCCCAAAAACTGAAAAGAAAAACATAATTCTGATAAATTAGGGGAGAAAACACAGGAAAAAAGTAATTGTTGACCATTGTCATTAATGAAGGTAAATTCAAAATACTTTAAGTGAAATATTGCCAAATAGACTACAATTGGGGAAACAATCAAGATTGACAGAGTACACTACTCATTTATGCTAAAAACATTGCAAAGTATAGGCATGGAGTGATGTTTTTTAAGGTGTCATGAAAGTACCTAAAATCAAAAACAAGTATCATATCAATGGGAATACTGGAGAACCTCTCCAAATAAGCATAGGCATAAACTCTCTACAATTTTTTCAATATAATTCTGGAAATGCTAGCAAAAGAAAATGAAGGTTTTAAAATAAGAATGAATATATAAAACTATCCTTACTTGCTGATGACTTACTTAGAAAATACGAGATTCCCCCAAGATATTAATCCAAATAATTGCTAGATTCAACATAGTTGTAGGCTATACGACAAACTCAAAAGCATTTCTATATAAAAAAATGAAAAAGAGTCTAAATAGAAAAGAAAATCTCATTCCAAACAACTACAACTGCAAAGTATTCTTCAAAGAAATAAAGAACAACTTAAAAAGCTAGAGGAATATTCATTGTTTATATCAAGGCTATGAATAAAATGCAAATACTACTTGTTTATTTATAGCTTTAATACTCTATCAAAGGAGTGCTTTATAGAACTAGATAAAATAAATTATTTGTAAAACTATAATAGCAAGAAAAATAGAGAAAATGTTAGAGACAAAGGAGTTATTACACTGCTAGACACCAAAGTATACTATAAAGCAATACTTATCAGTAATGTGGAATTGATTTAAAAAAAGAGAGGTAGATCAGGGGAATAAGCTAAATATTGGTGAATCTGAAACAATGCACTGTTGTTTAAGAAATCTGAAAAATAAATTACATAGGAAAGAATTTTAATTGCTGGAAAACTGAAAAGTCTCACAGAAATTGGAAGGAGACCTTACACCATTTTCCCCATTTATTCTTATTTTTGGTTTTACTTTCTAAGTGCATATACATACTATTTTTTTTAATTTGAAGAAAAACTGATCATGTATCTCTCAAAGCTATGGTTAGGAGATGTATTCATAAACAAAGGACTTAAGCTATTACAGATAATAAAATAGATTTCATTACATGAAACTGAAAACATCTATTCAAACAATTGCAAGCTTCTAATTTTGTATATGTATGTATATGAATATATACATATATATACATATATGTGTGTGTATTTTTCATCCAAATGATGTTTTTCCAATAGACTAAAGGTCAAAGGAGTGAAGAAATAATTGTCTCCTTGAAAGAACCATGAACTATTAACAACCTTATGAAAGAATAGTTGTAATACAGGATTTATGCAAGATCTCTTGCATTTGCAAAATTACCCTAGGCAATCCTGTAAGTTAGGAGAATGGAACTTTGGCCCAGCAGGTGCCAGTTCCAAGACCTGACAGTTTGAGCTGGGACTATAAATACCCCTGCAGAAACAACCTGGGGGTTCTGATTTCCTTGATCTCACCCAGACACCCAGCTACCCCCCTGGACTTCCCCTTGGGGACCCCAGGAGGTTGAAGGGAGGTTGAAGGGAGGTTGAAGGGAGGTTGAAGGGAGGTTGAAGGGAGGTTGAAGGGAGGTTGGGTTATGGAACATGGGCAGGAAATTAGATTAGTTCAGCCTAGCAACAGGAACACCCCTAAACTAATTCATCAACTATATCTGGCTGGTTGGTGGATCACATTACACCAGGGCAATGAAGATTATCTCTGGCTGAGGGGCTAGTTCCCTCAGGCTGATCTTACCTTCTAGGTCAATTGCCAACACTAGCCAGTCACTCTTAGCAACAGCTTCTCCAGACCCTAAACCCTCTTTCCTCAGTTTTCCCTTCTAAGTTTAAATAAACCCTTAGCCTGAAATTGTGAGCTTCTGTAGTTATTTATAACATCATACTGGGCTAAGGGGCTGAGGAGAGGGGAGAATAGCAACGACTTGACTCCAAAGGAAGTACTGGCCAAGCATCCACTTTATTCAGGAAACAGATAACAGGGAGACAGGGCATCACAGCTCAGGCTACACATCCTTGGCAGTCCCAAATCACCAGCTACAGTAGTTATAGGCTCCCTGGCCAGGTGACTCACTTGTACCACCAGCTCCCCTGTTATCAGGCAGTTTACCCCACCTATTACATAGGCCAAACACTAATAAGATAAGTACAACTCAAAACAACCTCACACCCTGAAAATTGGCAGATGACAAAAGATACAAATAATTCATATTGGAGCGATTGTGGGTAGACACACTAGTGCATCATTGGTAGAAGTGTTGATCAGTAAAATCATTTTGAAAGCAATATGGAATTATTTAAATGAAGTCATTTAGAATGTCTATAACTTTTGACCTAGAAATTCCATTAAAAATTATACCTCAGGAATGGCAAGAATAAAGTTCTCATATACCAAATCACTTTTGGTGATAGCAAAGAATTAGATACAAAGTAAATGACCAGATATTGGAGAATGGCTAATCAAATTGTGGTGCTGATTAAAATGGAATATTATTGTGCTGTAAGTAATAAAGAATATGATGCATACAGAGAAGAATAGAAAATATCCATTCTCCACACTAAAGTTAAGAAAACAATTTAGTTACATGAAATTGAAAAACATCTACACGAAGAAATCACAAAATCACATACTCATAATATTAGAAATATGTGTATCTCTCTCTCTCTCTCTCTCTCTATATATATATATATATACATGTATATATATATGTACACACATCTCTCTATATATATAAAGAGAGAGACAGAGAGAGACAGAAAGACAGAGAAACATGTATCCAAAAGACATTTTCCCAATAGATTAGTAGTCCAAGGATTTGAAGAAACAGTTCTCTTGAAAGAATTGTAAAATGTTAACAAACGTGCACAATAACAACAATATGAATGGAAAGAATAATGATAGACACATATAATCTAAAGTGAACATTTCAAAATTATAAAAAATAAAATTAGTAAACATCCTCATTTGTTTATACAGTCAGGCGTTTATGTATGCACCGCACATATTTTTAGACTTTTTTGATGTACTAATGAGTTAGCCAAATTTTTCATCTTTATTTATTTATTGTTTGATTATCTGTAAAGATACTGGGGAAAGTTATGGTGATGTAAAAAAGGCTCATGAATCAAAACTTATTTTTAGAAAAATTAATTTCTCTTTTCTCCTGTGTGTGTGTGTGTGTGTGTGTGTGTGTGTCTGTTCAATGATCTCTGGGAATCTATATAACTCTTTTCTTAAAAGGGAATTTCAGTTCATTTTTTCATAGCATATTGCTTATTCCTTTCATTCTGAACTATTTGGGCATTTTTCACTCATTTTTTCTTCTGTTTTCAAAATTTCTTATATTAGTTTATCTGATTTAGTTCTTTTTTATTTTTTAATTTTACTTTTGATCATTACAACTCTAATATGGTTCTCATTTTTTATTTCATCTTATTTTTTTTTTGGCCATGGCATTGATTGCTTCCTATATTTCCTCATTTTAGGACTCTACATGAAATAATTAACTCCTTATTAAAAGGACTATCCATAATTAGATTTCTAATCCCCTTTTCTTTGGCCCTTCCTCTTCTAACTTTATATACATTGTGATCTGCAATTTTTATATTTTCAAATTTATCCCCCTTAGTTCCCCTCCCTCTCCATGGGGCTGGACAGAGTAAATTCTGCCACCTAAGCAGACATTTCCTTTTAGTGATGGTAATAAATTCTATTTTCCTTTACTTTTCTATAGAGTGATTTATATGTATTTTAATTATCCTAGATTTCATTGATATAGTTCCTTCTATGACAGATTTTAACTTTAGAAAACAGTCTTCATAAATAGTCAAAATAATTCACTGTCTGATTACCATGACCACTCAAAGTGATAAACAGCCATTGAACAAGCCCTCATTTCTTAATGATAATGACAGTGGAATGCAAACTCTGACATTTCCTAGCAAGTTGGAAAAATAGGCTTTGAGTATGCCTCTGCTAATGGAATGTGACTCCTCTGAAGGATCAACCTGATTTTTGAGGAAGGCTAGTCACCACTGATTTATGAAGTCAAAATTGTGGTTTTTTTCTGTTTGCAATAGTAATTATCTTTAAAATAGAAATGACTTTACCATTTGGTTTGAACATTGGATAACCATCCTCACTATGGTTAAGGCATTCAATTAAGACTATATATTAATAAAGAAAAGTAGAAATAGCACCTTGAACTGAAAGTAAGTGAAATATTAACTAGTTAGTACACTTATACAAATAATTACAGTATAATCTAGAATGTATAATGGCTGAAGAAATAAAGTAGACAAAATGATATGAGAAGTCAGAGAAGGAAATGGTGATTACTTCTAATAGGGAGATCATGGAGGGCATCAATGAAGGAAATGGCCCTTAAAAGATGAGTAAGATTTCATTAGGCAGGGATTGGTGCTACCTGGTGGAAGGAATAGTACATACAATGGGGAAGTCTAGATTATGTTTGGGAGGGCAGTCAGTAATTTAGTCTGACTGGAGTACAAAATGGGTAGACAGGAATATTTTTAAGCAAGACTGAAAAGTCATTTGGAGTCACTTTGTTGACTGTCTTGAATGCCACGTTGAATTGGTATTGTACTCAATAAGCAAAAGTCATGAAACACTTTTAAAAAGTGAGGTTATACATAGAAATATATTTTGAACAATGATATATGTGTAACCCAGTGGAACTGCTCATCAGCTTTGGGAGTGGGGAGGAGAAAGTGTGGTGGGGAGGATCATGAATAATGTAACCATGGGAAAATATTTTAAATAAAAAAAATTTAATTTAAAAAAAAGTGAGTTTATAGAGCACCAGGCCTGGAGTCCAGAGGACCTGTGTTCAAATCTGACCTAAGATACTTTCTAGTTATGTGACCCAGGGCAAATCATTTAACATTAATTGCTGACCTTTGTCATTTTTCTGTCTTATAATTGGTACTAAGACAGAAAGTAAAGGTTTTAAGAGAGAAAAAAAAGTAAGGTTACATTGAGCTGTGCCATGTAAAAAAATAAATTCAGAAAAAAATTATTTGATACTTATTTGGAAAGTACTTTCCTGGACTGTTGAAATACAATGAGAAAAAAGAACAACCCCTGATTTCATGGCATTTGCATTCTATACGGAGATAAAGCACACACAAGAATAATCAAAGGAGGCAGTTTCTGGGAGGAAGACACTAATACACTGGAGGTGATTAACAGAAAAGTCAGAACTTAAATTGGGTCTTCAGAGAAATCCTGGATTTTAAGAGGCAATGATTAGAGAGGATATATTATAAGTACCAGAGATAGCTTGTATACCAATAGATCACACAGAGGTCGGGTCTTACTAAATGCTGATTCTTACCAAGGAAATCTGTTTGATAGGTTGAGGGTAGAATATGACCAAAAACTCTTTGCCTGATACATGCAGTAAATGGAATTAGAAAATTACAAAATCTCAGAGTCAGAAAATTTCCTCAGAGGCCAACATCTAACCTGAAGCCACAATCGCTTTCATAATAATGTGCTCAAAAAATAATCATCCAGGCTTAGCTTAAATATTCTACTGTGGAAAACCCAGCTACTTCTAGAGGCAGCCCATTCATTTTTGAACATCTCTAATTGTTAGGAATGCAATTTTTTTCATCCCTATATCAATCTATTCTGACTCTCTACAAGAGTCTCTAAAATGATTCCTGATACTTTCTTTTCCCAACTTATTCCTATCCCTCCCCTTCCAATAATGTTAATGATAAAACCAAGGACCAATTTCAACAAAGAATATAAAAAGTCATTCTTTCAAAGTATCAGACCTGATACCTCTTCAAAGTCTATAATGGTACAGAAATTATCTATAAAACAGTACAGACCAAATAAATTTTAGAATGAAATTAGTGTTGTATCATTTTAGCAGATCCTTCCTGTTTTATGTGTCTAGTCTGGTGAAGACATATTGAATTATGGGGTTATTTCTATCCTTAGTTAACCTCACTAGATCTTTATATCTTACAACCCCAGGCCCATCAATCTCTAACATATATTCTACTGTTTCTCTCTCTCTCTCTCTCTCTCTCTCTCTCTCTCTCTCTCTCTCTCTCTCTCTCTCTCTCTCTCTCTCTGTCTCTCTCTCTCTTTGTCTCTCTCTCTCTCTCTGTCTCTCTCTCTCTCCCAATCTCAATCTCTCTCCCCCACATGTTATGTTTGTCTCATTTTGGGGAATTCCATGGTAAGCAATATGCTGGAATGTCATGTGGTCATCCCAGTACATTCTTTGGTTGTTTTTCAAGCCTTTCCCTTATCCTAAAGCCCTGGGTTGCTCTTTGTGCCACACCCCAGTGTGTGATATCCAGGCCACCTAATTGGTGCCTTCTAATGCCTTTCGGGTGAGAAGGCTGTAGTTTCCACTTTTTTTCAATCTCCTTTAGATTCATTTCATATCCTTAGTTGTTTGTTGAAAACCATAATTTTCAAATGGTGACATGTGTGAGTATTCCAGTGGCATGTGGCTGCCATTTACCACATATGTCAATCTTTTTCTTCAATGGGTAAGAATTCCTATTAAAAATAAATTTAGTTCATATTGGGCAGAGAAGAAAAGAGGCTGGATGACAATGGGCAAATATGAAAATTAATGATATTCAGATAAGATTTCCCTCTAGCATGATGATCTCTTCATTGTTACTTCTAGTATAATAGATTCAGAGATGTTGAATATTTCTTAGGGTTTATCTGCTCTAGTTTCTTTCTTTAATAAACAAAGATACTATATAGTTCATAGAGTAGATTGCTCAAGGTCCAGAGTCATATGTAGGAATTTTTGTGCAGAGGAGAGGGGAGAACTAACCTAAGTTGCAACAGTTCATGGAAATAAGTATAATGGTGTTGGTTTAATCAAAATTTGTGCGCCCTTAAGGAAGGCCCTAGTTGATTTGTTCCAGTTATAGCTCTACCATCATCATATAAGTAGTAAGAGGAAAAGCCAAGATTTGAACTAAGACATCTGGATCCATTGCACTTTCTGCAGTGCTGAATTGTATGTGTAAAAATATAAAACATTTGATCAAAAGTAGACAATTCTAGTACAAAGCATCTTTTTTCTTTACCTAAAGCTTTGTCCACATGCTCAACTATCCTGATTTGGCTTTCCTAATTTATACTTCCAAAACACATATTGCAGTTGTTCCATTTCAAAAAAGATTGTCCTCTTTCTTTGTGATTGCTACCCCTGAAATATAATTTTGGAATTTCTTTTTTCTTGCTCTTAATCACATTGGACCAAAAATTACCAAAAATAGTTAAGGAGAAAACACATTAACTGCTGACAACTTTAGTCGAATGTCAACTAGTTCTTCATTAATGTCTCTACTGCTTTTACTATGTCAAAAGACTAAAATTCTAAAATAGCATCAATGTGATCCACAGGGGAGGATCAATGTAGAGTCAGGGAAGTATTTTGTAGTATTTTGGGTAGATTTAGTCTTGGAGTCAGGAATGCCTGAATTCAAATACTACTTCTGGCATGCATTTTATATGAGATCCTGGAGAAATTATTTAACCTTTCATTGACCATTGTACCTCTTTATGACTATAAGAAACAATAGTTTCCCTCTGAGAGTTTCCTAGATGGAATCACAGGTCTTTTAAAAAGTAACTTGAATATTTAATTCTAATAAATCTGTAAGAATCCTTACCCCAAGAAATATTTAGTACAGATATCAGACAGACAGGGAGAGGATGATTATAAAGGTAAAGACTGATTTTTTTGCTATGTAAGATTAAAAGTAGGAAGCATTCTGGAAGTCCATATTTTGATCTTCAATTTTATCTTCATTGTAGGTGGTGAAGTTATACCAAATGATGTTGAGTAGAATTGTGTCATTACTTAGATGTCCTTAAGACCTCCAAAAAATATCAGAATTATCTGAGCCCTCTCTAGGAATGTGTCTTTTTTTTTAAACCCTTGTACTTTGGTGTATTGTCTCATAGGTGGAAGAGTGGTAAGGGTGGGCAATGGGGGTCAAGTGACTTGCCCAGGGTCACACAGCTGGGAAGTGGCTGGGGCCGGGTTTGAACCTAGGACCTCCTGTCTCTAGGCCTGACTCTCACTCCACTGAGCTACCCAGCTGCCCCGTGAATGTGTCTTTTTTAAAAGATTTTTTTTAAATCCAATACTGTGTCAGCCTCCTAGATTCTAAATTGAGTGTAGTTATTTTAAAAGAATACGATCCTAAATTTATCCCATCCAAGCTTTGAATGAGTGAAAATGAGTGTTTTTGAATCCTCAGGAGAAGTAACTTCATTTACTATGGAATCCCATGTAGCTTATGTATTTGATGAGAACTTTAGGCACTAATGATTCCCAGACCAGAACAAGTTAAAAAGGAGGAGAGGAGAGAGAGAAGGATGAGATTAAAGCTTAATGTTCTCTGGTTTAAAATTAAATGAATTTATCAGCAATATTTTTCTTTTTTGCCCCTCAAACTTTATAGTGAGATTAATATAAGAATCCGCCACAGAACTAAAATTCTAATGACTACTGTTCTGTTAAAAACTGGAAATATTTCAGATTCTTTCAAAGAGAGAACTAAAAGAATAGAGACAGAAACAGAACACAATTCTCATGTGACTGTGCCCATTCCAAATTTGTTTCTATTAGGTCTGGCTTAATTATCCACTCTTTCACTCACATTTAGCCTTCCATGAATGCTAATACTCCCCATGAAATCTCAATCATTCTTTCAGTTTGCATGTTTATGACTGCTTTGAGCACTAATGTATTTTGCTCCACCTGTAACAAATTAGACACACACTATACCTAGGGTCAGTTAACAACTGAGGTACTTTCATTTGTTACATCAATTTGTATTGATGCTTTAGATAATTAGAATTCTATTTTATTTTAGTGACATAAGCATGACTGTCAGAGACTCTGAGAGATACTTCTTGGACAGAGATTGTATTCTTAGAAAAATTGATTCAATTTAAAACAATTTCCATATTGACAAAATTTTTAAAAAAATAAGTTCAAAGGGAATTCAAATCGCTTTGTAATTATTTGTCTCTGAGAATGAAACTGTTCCTAATGGATTATAAGCTTCTTGAGAGCAGATACACTTTCATTTTTCCTAATTTCCTAGATTAATGCTTTGCACAACACAGGTGCCTAATAAATGTTGCTGATCTGGCACAATGGACAGTTTTATTGGACTTGACTCTTAAAACATTCAAAATAAAGATTTTTAGAATAACTATAAACCATTTTTTAAATTAGAAAAATAATTTTTTCTTAATTTTATATGTAACTTCAGATGGAAGAAAGTCACAACTTGTTTTTTTCTTTATTATTATATATTGGATTTTTTCCAAATAAAGTATTCTTTTAAAATAACCATCTATTCACATAATGGTCAGTCCAAGAGGAAATTATAGCAAATTAGTGCATTCAGGATAGAATGGCCAATCAAGCATGAAGCTGAAAGAAAAGACAATGAGACTGGGCAAGTAACTTGACCCCCATTGCCCACCCTTACCACTCTTCCACCTATGAGACAATACACCGAAGTACAAGGGTTTAAAAAAAAAAAAAGACAATGAGAACTGAGGTGATTGACATCAGGTACCTATTCACTAAGAATTAAGCCAAGCCCCAGGGCTCAGGAAGAAAGCCAATAGGTACATTTATTTTAGTGGAAGCAGGAGCCCTCCAGGATAAAGATGTTACATAAGAGAGAATAAGATGTACAACCTTGGGTTCTAGGATAAAGTGTTCCTCTGGTCACCAAGGAAATATCAAGAATCCTAGAGACATGAGTGAGTGAAAAGAATGGGTGACCAAAGTCACAAACTCATTTCTATGTTATTTTTCCACAGTTGAGAAGTCTTCCCTTTATTGTTCCACTTATCCTGGACATTTCAGACTCAATCCCCAAAACTATATTAAAATGGTGGGATCATAAAAGGAGACAGAAATAGAAGTTTGGGCTCCCAAACTCTAACCTTATGTTCATGCTAGAAACTCAGACTAGATCATAGTGCTTCATAAGTTGTAGAAATGAGAGTGATAGCTGAAAAAAAAAGCTGAAAAAAAGGATATGAAATACTTGGGCTGGAATGAGGCTCTAGGGAAAGATGGATGGTCAAGAGATAACTTTGCTGGTAAGCTCTAGAAGAAGGCAGGAGCAAATATAGTCCAAAATGAATGAAAAAAAGAGTGCCTCTGGAAAGGTGGGAGGTCCACAGTTAAGGAGCATTGCAAATTTCTGGCTTTCTTGGAGGAGGAGAAAGAGGGCTATTGGGAGAAATATAGGTAATGTAAAAATAACAGATATCAATCAGTTTTTTTAATCAAAACAAACTGCTGGATAGGAGCTGAGGTGCTCATCAGGGATAACCCTTCCTTTACGGGAAACTGTAGGAGTAAAACGTAAACTCCATTGCCAATGGACAGTCATAATAAAGATGAAAATGAAGGAGGGCATTAGTTTCACTTGGCTTGCTGAAACTCTCCCCTTCTATCAATTATTGACAACTATATATAGGCATAGATGGAAAGGTTAGGGATATTTCAGTGGTTCACTGGAATGAGTTTAAAAGCACAGGCTCCATTGGACATAAAAGACTACCTATAAATTCATTGGATATTTCAACTCTGGAAGTTTGAGCTGCCACTTGTAACACTCACTGTCCATATTCAATGCTGTGATGAATAATTTGGTTCCAAATTATCCTTCCCTTTTGCCTCCAATGGGTTCACTATACCTTTGAAATTATTTGGACAGAAAATGGACTACTTAATCTCATATCCTTCATAAGTAAAATGGGATAATGAAAGCTTCATAGACTCATTTCATTTGGTAATAAAAGATAATTATGTAAGTGGTCAAGGGGTTGCAAATGGGAGTGCAGGACATAGAGTAAAAGACTTGAAGTCAGGAAGAGCTGAACTAGAATTCTGTCTCAGATACTCACTGGTTGTGTGACCCTGGGCAAGTCATTATACATCTGTCAGCCTCAGTTCCATCACCTGTAATATGGGGATACTAGTAGTACCTATTTCACAAGGTTGTTTGTAAAGATCAAAAAAGATAAAGGATTCAGTGATTTTCAAATCTAAAAGTACAATATAAATGTTATGTGAATACTTGGAAATCACCTGGCATGCATACCATGTTGATGAACATGACCATGAAGCCATCTATAATTTTCTTCAATGGTTGTTGGTAATCATTCTAACTTGCTTAGTTGTTCCTGCTGAGGGCTACAGTTGCCCAAACTTACCCTTCTCCAAATAGCCATTTCTACTTATTTTAATTGCATTTAAAAAATTGAAGTGCCTTCTCAAGGCTAGGTCCTATGGTTGGCAATTAAAAGTCCTTAATTCATTATCAAGTTCTGGTTTTTAACAATTTCAGTTTTCTCTATGGCCCAAACTTCATTCAAATCTATTAAGAAGTTTAAAATGTTTCAAATATCAACATATAAAAGCAGGTTTCAGAAACACTAAGGTAATGCCATGTACTGGATTTGTTGTTTACTACTTAAAAAGTATATCTTAAACAAGTTAGGTATTTTACAAAGCACAACACCAATTCTAGGTCTGGTTGAATTAAATTTATTTTTAAAATCTTTGTATTGAATTCTTACTTATCTATGTAGGAAACATCAAGTAATTGAAAAATGCTTTCAGTACAATATGCTGTGAGATGGACAACCTATAGAGTTCACTCATCAGAATATTCATCCTGACTACTGCAAATAGAGAGGCTCAGAAATCAACAGGAAATGAAGAGCAATGCAAATTGCCTTTGGGAAATTATATAGTTTTTGTTTGTTTTTATTTTTAATAACATCCAGTTTTTCCTTAAAAAATAAAGGCCAATATCCACATAAGTCAAGAAACTTTGAAAAGGAGGTTACAATTGTCTAAGCCAGTAGTTTTCAAACTTTTTGGTCACAGAACCCCTTTTACTCTTAACAACTAAGATGTCCCATGCTTTAAGATATTTTTGTTTGTGTGGGTTATAACTCGATATTTACCTGTATAGTGATAATTAAACCTATAGGATCTCATGATGAAAAAATGAAAAAAAAGGAAAAAGAATTCCAGGAAAGAACCTTGGGGCACAACCATAGTATGGATATGGGACATGGAAAAACATCTGACAATGGAGACCGAAGAAGAGGTTAGGCTAATTGAAGAAGGGAACCCAGCAATTCCATTGAAAATTAAAATTTTCTGAGTCATTTGAGTAGTTTGCATTTCTTTCCTAATGTATTAAGAAACTAAAGTAGATTTCAAAACATGTAAGAATCGCTTAAGTAAAAACAAAAAGGAAATGGGAAAAAATGTGATAGATTGTTAAGCTTTCCTACTTTCCACAAACAAGTCTCCACTCCCGTGCATGCTAACAAATATTCTTGACCTGTTTTATCACACATTTAGAGAAACTTGGAATTACCTCACTCGATAGACTTACTAGACCTCCGTGTACCTGGCCTAACTTGTGTTCTATTGATTTATTTGAATACCGACTCCTTAGGCAGTTACACCTCTGAAAAGAAAATGGATTCCTTCCAAAAAATCATTGCTTCCAGACATATGAATTCACTTAAAATCTTGCCCAATTTTTTTCATAATAGTGACTATAAAATTCTACGTTTAACTATTTAGTAACATTAATTCTTAAAACCAAACTCCACTAAGATTCCATATTGAGCAAATCACAGTCTTCCTGGGTCTCCGTCTTCTTATCTATAAAAGTAGAGCTTTAAAAAAAATAAGAGAGAGACTAGATGGCCTTGAGAGTCCTTTTAAGCATCAAGTCTATGTTCCTAGGTTCTAGTCATCTTTTAGCATCATATTGCTGCAAAAGGTCTTAAAGATCATAGGCTACCACCACTCCATCTCTAGCTTATAGAGAAAATTGAGGCCTCCAAGGGTAAAATGACTTGTCTAATGTCAGACATAGAGAGTAGAATATATGGTTCTCCATTTCATGTTCATCCCACCACATCACCATGACTTTCATCAAACTCAGTCCAAATAATTCAAGATGACTTATTATCAAACAGGTATAAAATGAGGCTAAGGCATTAACTACATTGCTTATAAAAATGCCTTTCATGAATTGATTAACTGATGAAAAGGATAAAGCCTCTGAAGAATTCAATATTATCACATTTCCCCCTTTTGGCTAAGATAAAGTGAAGAAGTTAGCATCAAATTTCTGTACAAGGTTGTTGTTTTTAAGTATGTAGAATTCTCATTTCTATTACTATTAAGAGAGGAAGTTGTTTTCCAATGGCTAAAGACTTAGGGTCCTGAGTGTGAATTCATCCTGAGCCATTTTTGACCTGGCAAACAACTTCAGATCTATGAGTCCCAGCCATGTCTATAAAATAGGGATAATATTAGCAATTACTTATACAATTTTATTTTTTTTTAAACCCTTAGCTTCTGTCTTAAATTTGCTTCTAAGACAAAAGAGCTATTTCCTAAGCAAGGAAATGGGATTAAATGTTTTGCCCAGGGTCACAAAGCTAGGAAGTATCTGAAGTCATATTTGAACCCAAGTTTTTCCAATTCCTGGCCTGGTGCTACCTAGCTTCCTCCACATCAAAATTTTATTAGGATCACATGAAAAATTATTGAAAAATGTTGAAGCACCATGCAAAATTAGTTATAATTTTATTAGTGTGTGCAGAGAAAAGATCTCTATGTTTGGGAACTTTTATCAGAAAACTGATTCTCATGCAGGTGTCCCTGCTCTCCATATATCTTATTTAATTTTATCTAAGATTCAATTTGTTTCCTGAACTTCTTTCTTATTTACTTTTTTTTTAAACCCTTATCTTCCATCTTGGAGTCAATACTATGTATTGGCTCCAAGGCAGAAGAGTGGTAAGGGCTAGGCAATGGGGGTTAAGTGACTTGCACAGGGTCATACAGTTAGGAAGTATCTGAGGCCAGATTTGAACCTAGGACCTCCGGTCTCTAGGCCTGGCTTTCCATCCACTGATCCACCCAGGTGCCACCTCTTATTTACTTTTTGATTAGATTTATCTAGCTCTGAGAGGAGAAAAGTAAAGTCCCCTTTTATTATTATTTTGTTATCCATTTCTGTCTGTATCTCATTTGGTTTTTCTTTTATAAATCTGGAGGCTATAACTCTGGGTGCATATGAATTCAATATTGATGTTTTCATTATGCTTAGTACGCCCCAACATAATATAGTAACCCTATTCATGCCTACCAATTATATCAATTTGAGCCCCAACTTTGTCAGAGATGATGACTGCTACCCTGGTTGGTGGTGGATGGCCTTAAACATAGTATATTCTTCAACCCCTCAATTTCACTCTATGTGTTTCATTTTCAGTGTATTTCTTGTAAACAACACATTGTCAGGAATTAATATCAGCAACAATTATAATCATAGCTAGCAACTACATAGTTTTTAAGGTTTTCAAAGCAATTCACATATATTATCTTATGATTATCACAGCAAACCTGTGAAGCAGGTATCAATTTAATTTCCAAATGACAAGTGAGGAAATTCAATCTAAGAATGCTTAAGTGACTTCTCCAGAGTCAAACAGCTAAATAAAGAACTCAGGCAGGATTTGCCCTGAGGCACATACTTAGTAAGTATCTGAGACTGGATTTGAACAGGAGAAATGGTTCCCTGTAGGACCAGGGAGTTTAATTTGGGTGGAGTTAGAATCCCTTAGAGTTAGAAATCCTTTTTATCCTTATATTTTCAATAAATAGTTAATTTTTTTCTATAATAAGATTCTCTTTAGCATCCTTGAGTCTGGTCCTGAAGGGACATTTACCTAAGAGCTTTACTTCACTGATATAAACTAAAAATACTTTGCAAGCACAGCAAGCAGAGTATCTGAAATCAGTTTATAATCAATAATCAATCCATTGCCTATATTAGTTTTATATTTCTCATCATTTATTTTTTACAGTTTAAATGTCAGATATTGCCACTTACATCATTATGACCTTGTAGACACCAACATAGGTGTATTCAAGTCCTAGTTCCTTGACAAACAGGTAAATAGACTATTACTATGGTCAAGAAAAACAAGCTAATTCTGTCTTAGGTTGAAAAAAGAACATATATCCAGGACAAGTGAGAGGACAGCCTTGCTGTCCTCACATTTTAGCAATGCTGTAGATATTCTCTAATATGTATAAATGTGAGGGAGTAAAATGGCAGAGGAACCAGATTAAGGCTGAAGGAAATGGAGAAGTTCAAACCAGAAATGAGAAGATGACAGGGCATTCCTTTTGTCCATAAGTATTTAAATGTTATGAATGAGAAGAAGAAGACTTGTTTTGTTGGTCATTAGGAGATTGATAAGTAGAACCTTAAGTAAATCAAATCTTAGCTCAATGTAAGAAACAAATTTCTGTTAAAAAGGGGAATGGAGAAACACTGAGCTTGTAGTATTGATAATAGAAAGGGCTGTGTCTCTCCCAGCCTGACAAACTCTACTGGACAGTGTCTGCCACATTGGTTCTTTTAACAGTTGTCCAAGCAAGTAACCACAGAGAAGTTGTGTGTGTGTGGCCAACTTCTCTAGCTCTTGACTTGGGGTTGGGTTTGTTGATGATATGGGCTAGTATTGATATGCTAGTTGATTATCCCTAAGATTCTGACTGTGTAAAACAAATTCTCCTTCCTAGTAGCTTTAGATGTTTCACTAATTAGGAAAGGTACTCCAATCTTTGGTTTGAACTTATTAACAGGATTTATTTCGTACTTAAGAAGGGGTTAGGAACAAGGAAGTAGGATAATGGGTTTGGGAAATATTAAACTACATCTAATAAACAAAGGTGAACTGAATCAATTGGATGATAGATTTGGTAATAGGCTGGAGCTTTCTTCTCCCTCTCTCAATCCCTGGCTCAGCCTGGCCATGGCACAAGCCAGAGGATAAGGAAGGTTAGTGATATTCTTCTTGTTGGTTGTGATGATGTTTCTCTCAGCTCTATTGATTAGCAGGTAATTGATTTCCTATGGCAACTAGATATGGATGTTGGATTGCAGGTCTGGGCCTACCCTCCCTCCATTCCTCCCTCCTCCCAAGAAATTCTCCAAATGAGACCAAGTGTGCTGTTGCCCCTGGGTATTTATAGGGTGGTTCCAACTGTCTTCTGGTCCTGGCTCACACCACCTTGGGCACATTCCAAGGTCTTCAACCGACATTCCTGTCACTCAAGGTGTCCTCCATCTTGTCCCAGAAGTTCCTTATTATATTCCTAATAATTAAAGTTATCTAAAAATGGAATGAATTTCCCTGGGACATAATTAGTTCTCCATTAGTGTTAATATTCAAGTAGAAGCATTCAAATGAATACTAAAGGATTATTTCTCAAAGTGAATGTAAAGAGGATTCTTATTTGGGTAGATTAAAAGAGATGATTTGGGGGGTTCCTTCCAAATATAAGATTCCATTTTTTTATCGAGTTTCATTTACTCATAAGTGGTACTTTCATATTAGACAGAAATATAGTAAACCAAAGCCAATTAAAGTGTCATAAATATCTTAGCAATGGTAAAAATGAATTCAAACTTTGTATAAATGAAAAAATTAAAACAGAACCTAATATCAATTAGTAAGTATATTTCAAACTTAATGTCTTGTCATTCCTTCTAGAGGCAAAAGTAAACACTTTTTAAATCCCCAACTCATAACATTCTATAACTTTAATTATTTGCAAAGAAACTAAAAGCTCTTTCATATAATGATAAGCAAAATTATATCATATTTTCCCACAAAATTCAATCTAAAATGAACCAATCATATTTTAATTTATGTCATGGATATATAGGGCTTCTTTCCTCCAACTTACCCAAAGCAAAATGCTTCATATAGCAGTGTATATTGTTGGACACCATTGCTAAATGTGACTGTATAGGAATTAGTTTTGGATTCACATCACAGACAATACTTATATCAAACTTGTATGAAAGAGCATCATGCCTTGGAAAGAATGCTGTGTATGTTTTAGTGAGAGCTGCATAGATTTGGATCTCAGTTCTGACATTAATTAGGTGGGTTCACGACTGAATTATTTAATCATCACAAGTCAGAGCTTTTTCATTTACAAAGGGAATAAAGTAATACTTGTGTCAGCAGCCTCATGGGTTATTAAAATAAGAAAGTGCTTTGTAGAGCTTCAGATCATATATAAATGTGAGGTATGTATCATTATCCCGACTAAACAAACAACAAATGGAAAGACAATCCGTTTCCTGAATATAGTCTCACTATTTTAGCACAATGAATCTGATATCTTAGGGAAATGTAAAAGACCTTATTTATAGGCATGAAATGTCTTGGTTTAGACTCTAACATCTCAATACTTTGTCTGAGTCCTAATCCAATAGTACAAAAATTATATTACAAGAGCCAGTTAGGAAGCAGAGTGATGGTTCCTAGGAGTTAAGAAATCCTGAGTCTGAATTCTGCCTCAAACACTTAATAAATCTTGGTTCCCAGAATTTTCTCTGGCTTTCCTTCATGTCTGTAATGTTCTCTCTCCCCATATCTGCCCAGTGGTTTCCTTGGCTTTCCTTTAAGTCCAAAAAGAAATACTATATTCTACAGGAAGTCTTCCTCAACCCCTCTTTATTTCCAGTGCCTTCCTCTGTTAATTATTTCCTATTTATGCTATGTATATTTTGCATATGCTTGTTGACATGTTGCCTTCCCCATTAGATTTTGAGATTCTTGGGTACAGGGTCTGTCTTTGACCTCTTTTCATATCTTTAGTGCTTAGCACAGCCCTTGGCACAATAAATGTTTATTGATTGATTAATTAACTGTATGTCCCCAGGTAAGACTCTTAACCTCTCTCAGATTGCATTTCTTACCTCTTGATTGGGGATAATAATATCTACCTCAAGGGGATATAAGGAACAAATGAGATAGCCTTTACAAAGGTCTTGGCAGGTTTCAAAACTCTTTCTATATCATAGCTATTATTCTCATTCCAATAATTCCATAATATCAACAATGTACACATTTCCTCCAGTGACACAACTTAAAACTGAATTTTTGCATCATCGGCTTTGAAACTTTTCACAGCATTCACCCATAAATTCACCAGAATGCATGTTTCTCCCAACATGTAGGAGGCCTTAAATGTATGGCCTTGACACGATATGGATACCAATAGAAAATGGAGGTTGTCCATCAGTTGCCTCTGATTTTACAATACGAGAAGCCCGTTATTTTTTAGTAATCATACATTTCTCTGTTGACATCATTTATTCTACATAGTCATTTGTTTATAATTTGTTGAAATCTAATTACATCCACCATAGGCTTTTGGTAATCTCAGATTAAATTCTTTTGAGGACGATAGTATGTTATATAGTGTATTGTATATAACCTTACTTCATTGTCATCTAATATCACTGAAATAATATATGGACTCTACTACATAATATAAAACATAATATATAACCCTGACTCATAATTTTGTAATCTCATTGGAAAAACAAGCCATTTTCTTTTATGTGCTAGGAGCTATAAAATGAACACTGTAATTCCTCAAAGGTAATTCAACCCACTCCTCACCTTTTAGTTTTCTCTGAGCCCAGAGGAGCTCATTGTCATTTCTGTCCAAGATATGTGTCCAGATGAATAGGCTCTATGGACTGTCCTTCCAACTGCATATCACTGAAGTCTAGAAAAATATTTGTATTTCACTTGTTGTTTTCAAATGCATGTAATTAAACTATATTATTTTGAATGGAACTTATTAAGGAAACTGAGAAAAGCTTGAGGGTTCCATGCAAACAGTACAATGTCTTGCTTAAATAGGAATTTATAAAGAACCTCACCACTTTAGAGAGTCCCTCTTAGATAACATCTTCTATACCAACGATGGCTATTTGGATGGCATTTCTATATGAACATATGCTTCTATATACAGTCATATGTATATAGTGTAAATATACACAGTCCAAAGCATTTATACACATGTATATTGGTGTACATATATATTATTTGTAAGCATATACCTACATGAATGTATACATGTGCTGATAAAGAAATAATTACATGCCACAGGTTTGGGTGTGTTTCATCCCACTGCCCTTTTTTTTCCATATATGAATTTTTGCCTCAATTTCTAAAAGTAGTTTTATATTTGATTAAGGAAGACCTGTAGTGGAATATGGCTTACTAGCCAGACAGGGTATAAAGGACTCCATCCAAGAACTGTATTCCTCGAAAAAGAGATGAGCTAGTCATATAGTGATGGAAAGTGTTGAGTGCTGCTTCTGTGTAACCATCATATATCTAGAGAATGGTCTCTAGCTCGTTGAGTAGATCTTCCTTAGAGAATTTGTGGAAGAAACTATGAATGAATCGCCACACAAACAACTGAAGGAAAACCCACTTTAAGGAGAATAAATGCAGTCCAAAATTTATTTAGCATCTATTATGTAGTCCACCAAATATCTTCAGACAAGTTCTCAATTGGAAATGCCATCATTTAGATGGCACTGTGAAGCCAATTCTCTTGGTATCTGAAAGACAGATGCCAAAGGAAAAGGATATTGAAAGCTTGTTTTTTATTAGATATCAAAAGAAAGGTTACTACATCTATAATTTTATCATTACCAGGATCTTCTGGTAAGGTACTTTCTCTGGATATTGTGAATTAGTGTGTCTCTGCATCTGGTAATCTTAGAGAATTTCCTCTAGCCCTGAGAAATTTATTACCTTCCCAGGGTTACCCTACTCATATCTTGAAGAGGGGACACGAATCCAGGTATTCCTGATTTTCATGACTCATTTACACTGTGCTTCTTTTCTTCCTCTTTTATTTATCCATATATACATACATATATATAATAGATATATAGAGAGGAGATAGATAGATAGATAGATAGATAGATAGATAGATAGATAGATAGATAGATAGATAGATAGATAGATAGATAGATGCATATCCATATCCATATATATACCTCTGGGTATACATATACATATACACAAATACTTCCATATTCACATGTCCTAATTCATGAGACTTGAATTATTCAGCTTAGGATCTTAACACTAAGCAAACTAACAAGTAATTAGCAGGTCTTTATTTCCTAATTATCAGCTCATCACTTCTTGTTGTTTATGTTGACTTTGCCTAAGAAAGAAATAGCAAGCTACTGGGAAATTTAAGATTAAAATTTCTAATTCCCTTCTCCAGAGTTTCTGGTTGGCTTTGGGGTTTGGTTACTTTTCACAAGAAGGACAGAGCATTTGGCCCATTGCAGCTCCATTTGGAATCTGAAACTCTGAGCTGAAGAAGTCCCTGAAAAGACACAATTCTGACTTCTTAGTTGGTGGATTTTCTTACTTTGTTACCATTCGCATCAAGGAAAATATCAGTGATCTTTCTAAACATATTTGCAGCAGAAGTTGGATGTCATCTCCATAGACAGCTTTTCATCATGGCCCCCAAAAGGCACTGGGGGGGGGAGTGCTGCCAGAGGTCAGATTGGGTTTCTCAGGAGTATTGCCTTTGGAGGGGTTACCATTGGGGCCAGCCAAAGCTGTCAACGACAGCAGACTGGCTGCTGTGTGTACTTACTCAGTGCACATGCCAAAATTCCTGCTGAAGTTTTTAGTTCAGTAATTTCCATATTTCTGGAAACTGGCATAAAAACACTAACAATACAATTCAATCATTGTGAAAAGATGGTTCTCCATAAATAGATTTGCTAATTATGGCTAGAAATGTTCAGAACAACTTCTAATCCATTGAATACCAATTAGGTCTGACATTTACTTGTTTAAATTCAAAATCTGGTAAGTTGTACATCATCCTCCATGGTGTCATATCTTCCCATTCCTCTTTATTCCTTCATGTAGTTCCCTTTTGTGTATATAGGCAACTGTGTATCTCTTCATTAATTTATATTTTGATACTTTATATTTTAATCTCATATGTAATTCTCTCTTTCAATTTATTTCAAAACAGAAACAAAATGCATTCAATTTAAAGAACTTTCCAGTGCCTATGCTATGCATATATTTTTTTTCAAAGCCCAGACATACACAGCCATTTATCCCTTTCACCATGTGCCTCAAGTCACAGGAGATAATTTTGTTGAAGGCTGGTGTGATTACCATTTCTTCTGGAGACATTCTACCCAGGCAAGGAGACTCACCATCTGTGGACTTCCCTTCTCTCAGAATTGCTGAGTTGCAATTCAAGTAATGAATTGTTGACAACAGATTGCCTCATAATCAGTGGAATCACTTGTAAATCAATTGTGTGTGCCTGCCTCTGTCTCCGGTTTCAGCACAGCTTTTCACACTTACTGTACATCACTAAATCCAAAAGCTGGTTTACATTAGAGCAGTAGGGGCTCAGAAATATTGAAATATCCACCTGGCACACAAACTCTATTCCATAAAAGTAAAATAAAATGAAGAATAAGCCTTCCCTTTGGTTGAAAATGTCAATAGAAAGCTGCAGAATACCCAGTAAGAACTATATAGTAGTAACAAATGACTCCCTGCCCCACCCCCCAGGACAGTCTTCCTAAATCTTGGACTTCCTGCAGGAATCAAGTGAAACGTCCTCAGATTTCCACATTCGTTGGTTATTGGACCTTTTCAATTGGAAATGACAAAAAAGTCACATATCTGTGATTCACAAAGAGTTCTTAATTGCCTCTTTTCCACCTCCACCCCTTTTCATCAGAAAGTCCTCTAGGTGCCAGAGCTTATGTCAGACTTTGAAATTATGTGGGACTCAAAGCATTCCAAAAGCCAGTGCTTGAAAGCATATTATTTGAAGACCACATTTATATATTTTAGGTGAAAGTTGAAGGAAATAGTTGGAAGATACTTGGAGATAGTCTACTTTGTTCTTTTAGAGAGAGAAAAAGGCATAAATCAACTTTATTAATATTATTATTTAAATAAATAAGTTGATCATATCTTTTACTAAAATAATTAAAAATTTTGAAACAATCAAAGAAACCAAACTGAAATAATTTCCAAAAAGAATTATTAACTCTACCATTCAAAACAATTGCTTAGAAATGCTATTTCTATACCTACTGGCCAAAAATGTCCTATGGCTATTCTTTTCCTTATCATTATGTTTTTCCGCCCAATTCCTCATTCACAACCTCAGCATTATTTTTCTTCAGCTTTAACTTATTTTTGTTATTTCTACATTTTTAACTTAGGTAACTTTCTGTGGGATTAGCCAGCACAGCAATGGATAAATAAAGGAATTTCATTTTCTAAATTCCAGAGGAATTATTTCTTTTAGGTATGGTGCTTGATATAGTATTCTGAATCTTCTCACTTTAAAGAGCTCCATTAATTTATTATTAATAATAAACTTTTACTATTCTAAACATAATCACAGTAAACAATTTAAATGAAAATTAACAATAGTAAAAGAGGTCTCCCAGCATTTCAGCACTACCTTCTGTGGAGATTTATGAAGGCAAGAATAGCACAGGATGAGAAAATGTGAGTGGACAACCCTTGGAGGAACTGTTCTAATTACTGAAATTATTGCTCAAAAGTATCAAGATATTCTTAATGGAGTACACATACTTTTTATATTTGTACTACAAAACTTAAGAAACTACTGTACATATATATGTGTATATATATATAATTATACTTATTCTGAATAAATAATTCTCTAGGTTTTTCTCACACAAGACCTCTAAATCCTTCCAGTCCTTTCATAACACCATCTGTCCAGCTTTTGAAATACAGAAATGTTTGTAGGATGAAATACTATAACCAAAAAATTTAAATAACTCAATTTTTTTTAGATTCATGGGGAAATGGCACCATGGAAGGATGAACATCAGCCAAAAAGAAAAAAAAAAAGGTACTCATGTAATGGAAGAAAGTCATGAAACTCTTCAAGTCAACATTTTCCCCAAGTATGAGTCCAATCTACTTAACCATTCAATATAGATATATCAAGACTTAAAGAATCTCAGGAATAAATTCTTAGCAATTTGTTTTATAACGCAAATACTATAGGGAAGAAGGGAAGGAAACAAGCATTTATTAAGCACCTATTGCATGCCAGACACTATGTTAGGAGCTTTTCAAATATTATCTCGTTTTACCCTTACAGCTACCTTGTGAGGTAAATGCTATTATCATGCCCGATTTAGAATGGAAAAACTGAGGCATATAGCAGTTAAATAACTTACTCGGGGTCATACAGCTAGGCTAGATTTGAACCTAAGTTTTCCTTACTCTGGGTCCAGCACTCTATCCTCTAGTTGTTTCTTGGTTGGGTTTGCTTTAAGCAGCCTCAGTTCCTTATAAAGTGTATCTATAGATTTGTGTCACAAATGAGCCTTAGTAAGGAAAATGAATAGGATGATATGTAGCCAAAGGATGAGGAACATGTTATTTATAAGCCTATGTCTCCTATATTTATCAGTCCCTCGGACTTGTGTTCTATACTTGTTTGAGAGCAAAAGTTTGAAAATTATATCCCGGTGATGATTTGTGTTTATTTATTTATTTTAAAGCCTTACCTTCTGTCTTAATATCAAGCAGTAAGGGCTAAGCAATTGGAGTCAAGTGACTTGCTCAGGGTCACATAGCTGGGAAGTATCTGAGGCCAGATTTGAGCTCAGGTCTGTCTGACTCCAGGCTTGGTTCTCTATCTACTGAACCACCTATCTGTCTTGTATATATTATTATATGTTTGAACCATGCACTAACAAAAGGCTTTTTAAACTGCCTTCATAAGACTAGTTGAGTCTGTTATCCTTTTAGCTGCATTGAGTCATATGTAATTATATAAAGGCAAATTCCACACAGAAGCAGCCAACATAGCTATATACTTGTCTTCGCACTGTGGCTTCAAATCCCTGACCTATAGAAACATTCTTGTGTAGTTTTATGGGATGGAAATCTTTTCCATCATTTTCTTCCAAGTAAAATTTCCTTATGAGTATGTTCTCACGTTCACACATGCAGACTTTCCAAATATATAATTTGATGCAGATTCCACAAGACAGACAAAACCTGCTAATTGGGGTTCCCTATGCTTTCCAAATCAAAAAACTCTGTTGCCCTAAACATCTAATATAAAAACATCATGCTGAGACACCTTGTAAAAACCCTCTTTTATTTATTTATTTTTATTCTAGAAGATAGTTGGTGAATTGTTCTACTTAAGACGTGAAAATTAACCTGACTTTTTATTCTTTCTTTAATGAAACAATTTTATTATAAAATATGATAATGTTTCTATAGTTTATATTTGCATATTTACATATATATTTCTCTGTATTTATTGAAACCTTATAAAATATCTACATATGCATATTTTGCAAAAATATAAGTTTGTTGATGTAGAAAATGACAGGACAAAGACATCACGTAATCACAATCCACAATCCATAAACCTTTGCAATTAATTCAAAGAAAGGAGAATATTTTTTCCAATGAAGATAGATTCATTGTTCTCTCTAGGTCACTATTAAAGCTAAATGAGAAAAAAAGTTTTAATAAATTAATTATCATTAAATCGATTAACCAGAGTTCTGAAATGTAGTCATTGTGCTTCATTTATACACTTAATTAGTGACTATATATAATTTATATCTAGAATTATAATTTATAAATATATTTTATATATTTATTAATAGTATAAATAAAATATAATTTATATATAACATATATAATTTGCATAGATATCCACATTTTCCAGCTCTTGCAATTCTTAGTAATTTGAAATCCCCAATTCTTCATGATATCTATTTTTTGTTGTCTTATGGAGACATTGACATGACATATTTTGAAGATCCCAAACAAAAACAAGGCTATTTTAGAGAGTATATGTGTCTATATTTTTTTCCCTTTTCTTCAGTCTATTTTTCCCAGTAGTTTGCAAACTGGTTTTTGAATCTCATCCTGGTCTGTTAAAATGAAATCTTTTTTTTCTTTATAAAGGCCTCAAAGCAAAGTGCTCATATAAGATGGCAGCATAGGATGCAAGGTGACATGGCCAATAAAAAATAACCATACCAATTTAGCTTATAAAAATGTGCTGGCTATTAAAAGTTCTGGAAACATAGACAACTCAGAATCACTAATAAGCCAAAGGAGAGAAAAATGCACTTTCTTTTTTTTTTCTTCTATAAACAGAACTTCCCATGCCATTCAATGAGCGCCAGATGATATGCATTTTTCCCTGTTGCATTCCAAGAAGCTTTTTGTTCGCCAGAGATTAATTATTTTCATTAATCTGTAGTTGTATTAGGAAAATAGGTCAAACTAGGAAAATACTTCAAGATTCCTTTAAAAACCAAAATTAACAGCGATAACTAAGTAGACATGTTACTTATGAAACTCCTGATAAAATAATGAAAATATCTATAAACTTCATGGTCAGGAGGTTAATCATAGATAGAAATTCAAGTCTTTAGAAGGGGGAGACCAGAGTTTACTAATGGAAGAGTTCAAAGTGAAGAGGAAACAATGAGATACTTTTTGAGAAAAAAATTGATAAAACCCCGTTGCCTTTCCAGTGATTAAAAAAAAATGAATTCAGTACTACATAGAGCAGTATCAAGGTCCTCTCTCCCTCACTGAGACCTCCCTGCATTTCCTCCCTCAACTATCTCCAGCTGCACCCTTAACTCCTAAGAAAACCTCTCTTGTCCCACATCGGTCCTCCTTCTAATTCTTAGTATAGTTTTTTTTTTATTAAATACTTTTCATTTTCTGGATAAGTAGAGAATGACATCAAAACATCCAGTAAAAATGTTGGAGGTGGGAGTAAGAAACTGTTTGACTTTGCATGTTTCACTTTTTACTTCTAGTTTTATTGCTACTACCAAGTCATTCGTCTTTAAAGACCTCAGGTTCCTAGCTTGTAAAATCTAAGATTTGGATTCGATGATTACTAGATCTTAATTATACAATCTTAATATAATTTGAATGATCACAGAATCTCCAAATTGTTCAGAACCTCAGCAACAACAGATCCAAAGTAATTTGGAATATGAAGCCCTCCTGTGACATCTTTGACAATTGGTCCATCAGGATGTGCTTGAAAATTCCCAATAAGAGTGAACCCACAGTCTACTGAGACAGTCCATTTGACTTTTATCCAGTTATTATTAGGCAGTATGTCATTGTATCAGCCCGAAATCTCCCTTGCAACTTCCTTTTGGCTCCACATAGAGAGAATTTTGGTAAGATTTTTGGAGCTAGAAAGAACCACTGAGAAAATACATTTGGACTACTTCATTTTGCAAATGAAACTGAAATTTAAAGAAGCTCCTAACTCTCTTTTAAGACTGATTGAAGGAAGACCCAGACTCATTTCACATTACGTTTCATCTGCTCCATCCTTATACCAAAATAATCTATTCAGTTGTTACCTGTGCAGGGCATCACATCCCACACCTTCGTGGTGATGCAAAAGCTTTATCCCAAGCATGGAGCACTCTTTCTCATTATCTCCAACTCTAAGAATTTCATGATTAGAGGATTAAAAGTAGAGGAGATTTCAGAGGTCATATCCTCACACCTCCCCTTTTAAAGATTAGGAAACTGAGACTCTAGTTTTTAAGTGACTTACTCAGGCTCCTACAAGTAATAAGAAGCAGACACAGTTGTAATTACAGCTTCTCTAACATGAGACTCAGAGCTCATTCTACTGTACTGAGCTACCTGTTTGTGGGTATTTTTTTCAGTTTTTATGACCCCATTTGAGGTTTTCTTGGCCAAGATACTGGAGGGTTTTACCATTTCTTTCTCTGACTCATTTTATAGATTAGAAAACTGAGAATAGACTTAAGTGATTTGCTCTAAGTGTCTGAGGTCAGATTTGAACTTTGGAAGAGATGTCTTCCTGACTTGTGGCCTGGAACAATGTATGTGCCAAGTAGCTGCTACTTCTTACAAGACAACTTTCCTCATTTATTAGTCATATGCTATCTCCTCACATCTCTCAAAATCATTTTGTATATATTTTATATTTAATTCTACATATATTTTCTCCCAAAAAAGGAAAACTCCTGAAAGGAAGGATTTTTTTCCTTTTGTCTTTGTAGCCTTATTGCTTGCATAACACCATGATAGGAATATACAAATGCATACTAAATTAAATTGGACTGAGTAAAGCAAGTTTCTCATCACCACACAACTAGTTAATGGTTCCAGTTTTCAGTATATCAAATAATTTTCAGCCATTCTATTTCTCATTGGTTGATTTTTAAACCAAAGAAATAGATATGAATAAATTTCATTGTTTTTAGTTTGAAACTTAATTGTTTTGAGGGCTCCTGCGCTGTATTAATTAAGTAGAGTGTTGGAGCCAAACTTTTCCCCAGTGCAGATGGAACTCCCTGACTTTTGCCTAGGTGGTACCAGTGGATGGGCATGTCATTAACTCTCTCTGGTTACTAAAGCATTTTCAATGTTTCACTGAAAGAAATTGTTTTGTTCATTAGCCTGGGCTCTGTGCCTAGACTAAGGACAAATACAAAGGTGTATCAAAGGATTAGCCAATAATTTACCACAATTATTTTGAAAATAAGCCGTGTAGGTGTTCATGTTCATGCTCAAATTAACAGCCAGGTCTTAATATCTCAGTGCTCACAGAGATTCTTTTCTCAAAAAGTAAATTCTGCTTAAGGGGCTGGGGGAGGGAAAGAGTAACTCTCCTGATCAGAAAACTAAATTTAAATGAAAACCGATGTCTGTGAGATTGAAAATGGCTTCTATCTTAACTCGATAACTTTGTGATTCACTCCTTACGGTTATTAGTTACTGTCACAGACTTCCTCATGACCTTAGAGAGCTGGGGCTTTTTTAACCAAGGCTATAAAAATGAGGATGGGAATAGGGAGGAGGGTTCTTATTTCTATGATCTCTGCCAGCTCCTAAGGAAAACTTTCAGCCACTGTTTTTTACATGCCCAGGACTTGGCCAGAGATCTACACTCTGGGTAAGCTTATTTATGATAAAAAAAAAAAAAAAAAGGATAACCTCAGTGAGTTCTCTGTTCAATAAAGGCATTAGTAATCATGGTGATTCATTCATTATGGGTTTTCCTACTGTTTTCATGTGCTTTTGATTTTATGTTACAAGTATAAGGATCTGCTTCCCCCAATCCAGAATCACACAAGCAAGATCCCTCTAAGCTTTTGGGTCTGATGGTTCAGGATATAGTCAGGCTCCTGACCCGGATTTACTTTATCCCCTCTACCCCAGGATTTATCAAAAGACAGGCTACCTCTAATATCAATCCAAGACAAGATTTTTCTTGGATGAGTCCATCATTTCTAACTTGACCAGGTATAATTTTGAATCATGGGTTTAGAGCGAAAGAGATCTTAAGGTTTCTCTGTCTTACAGAAGTAGAAACTGAAGCCCAGAGAGACAGCATGACTTGTTTCAGGTCCTATGGTTGGTTAACAGCAGAGAATCGGCCTAATTCCCAATCTGGTTTCTTTTCTAGTACACCAAGTTTTCTCTGGCCTAAACAATCCCAGCCTATAATTTAACAAAGCACAGTAGTTAACAGTATGCAATTATGCCAAATATATTCATCTGTGTTGAGATAAATTAATTGTTCTTAATTTATAGGGTTTTTTTGGCCATTTTGGGAATAGAGGACATCAAGTGAAAGATACCAGCCGTAATCAAAATGGCCATTTTTTTAACTTGGGAAGGTCTGTTTACTTCTCTTTCTTCCTTTGTTTTCTAGCTACTCTGCTCTTTTTTTTTTTTTTAATCAAACTGTGCTTACCCTGTATTTGCTTAGAAGAAAGATAGATGTCTTCAACCCCTATACTATGGGAAACAATGAAATAAATAACTGTGCAATGCTCTTAAGGCCTTCCTTTAAATAGCACAAAGTGACTCGGTAGACATGATTTAGTAAAATAAATTAGTTTTCTTTCAATTGAGAAACTGTTTACTCACTGGAAAGAGCCCCAGTGCCAATGCTGAAGGATGCCAGCTGTCCAGAAGAGAGATTCAGGAGACCTAACATCAAGAGCGGTAGTAACTGGAGCCTAGATTAAGAGATTACTACCCAAGAAAGGTGAAGGAAGCTAAGAGGAATTGGAGAAAGGATTGAATGATGTTCTACCAGGAGAACTGAGATACAAGAAGTATATTTTAACATGTCACTTTAATGAGGCATGAAAACAGCTTGCAAGTGCAAAGTGCAAATGGAGCATTTTACCTCTTACAATTTATGTTATCTTTGTTTATATTTCATAGAACATTATGAGGTCAGAGTGGGGGGGGGGTGCCACAAGTAGAATGTTGAATCATGAGCACACCCTACTGGCTTGGAGTGAGAAGGCATCAGAGAACAATAGAAGTCTTTAAAAATGTGTAGCCTTTTTTTTTTTCCAGTTCTTTACCAAAAACCAATAGTTTAACCCATTTTATTAAGTATGTATCTGGTACCTCAAATTTCTTCCTGCCACTCACTCCAGAAACGCATTTGGATTTGATGATATTTTTTGAAGGATGGGAGCAGGGAGCATGAGCTTAACCCGGAAGGTAGCTGTATTTAAACAAGTAACCTAGGAAACTTCGTAGTCTGATCTAATGAGGGAAATCCCATGATAGTATGATTCTTATATCTGAAAAAATCATGAAATATGCATGATAAAATGTCTTCATTTTCACACTTCCCTGATGGGTTCCCTCTGCACAATGAAATATTAATTTTCAATGGGTTATTTTTTCTAGTGAGACAATGCAGCAAGTTTTCTATTTTTGAAATGTTCCCTTTAGGTCTTTTTAGTTCTGACTTGGTTTTCACAAATTTGAATGGCCTCAAAATATGTTGCTTGTGAATGGTTCTCTTAATGGGAAGACATCCTAATCCTAGGATCCAAGAACCACATGAAGATGTCACTCTGGATTTCCAGCTCTGACTTGTTATCAGATTCTTTCTGTTCCCCTTTGTCCCATGCTGTAATAGCCTTTAAATACCCATCTGCACTGGCACGACATGCTTAGGCCACTAAGAAGCTTTTTTTTCTGGCTCTGAGCTTTTATAGGCTAATTGAATCATATAGTCTATTTCTAGGATCTTTGTCTAAACTGTTTGTGTTATTTCTAAATTCAAAAAATACTGATTATTAAGCAAGCTTTGGGAAAACAAAGAGTTCTATCTCCAGCATAAATAAAATATTTTGATAATAAAAATATAAAAACGAACAAGAGCAAATCTCTTAAATAAAGAGCATGATGACTAATTAAAATACTCATAAGCTTAATTATAGATGAGAAGAGAGATCCCTGAGGAAATGAAAACTATGAAAAAAGGAAGAACATTTGAGGTAAACTAGCCTTGATGTATATTTACCTTCTTGCTTCCATCATCCACCCATTGGTTGCCCATTAATATTCAGCTGAGGTGGTTTCTGAGCTCCAACAAAAACCTCATTTTATTGAAACAAATTCTAAGATATAAAGTAATTCCCTGATCACATTTTCTACCTCATGCAATGAAGAATAATCTCACTAGCTATGGATATAACTTACAGAGAGAAAGGCAATGCAATTTCAGATACATAGGTCTAGCTCAGACTAGTCTTCTTAGAAATCTTTGAGAGAATAAATAATGTGATGGATTAAAGGGGGTGGAAGGAGAATGATAGCAAGAACAACAACAAATAGCATAGATCGAATACTTTAAAGTTTAAAAAGTACTTCTTTGTGTTTCTTTTTGATCTTAACAACCTTGTGAGATCAATATTGAAGATATTATTGCTGGAATTTTGGATATGAGATGAAAGGTCAAAAAGATGAGTAACTTGTCCAAAGTGGCACAGCTAACAATTCAAACTCAAGTCTTCCAGACTCCATGTCAAACACCCTATCCACCATGTTAGAGTGAGAAGCAAAGGATATTCAGATATCCTTTTCATATCAGTGGGGTTAGAGGCAGGGATGCCCGCATGATCTGGGAAAATTCATGTAAAATTTGTTAGTCCTCCTTTCATACCAGAGGAGTCTGATTTTTTTTCTTTTTCTTTTGTATCTTATATGCATTTATGAATTACCAAACTTTTTAAAGGTATCTATTCATTTCTTGTCTTTTTTGTGTCATTTACTGGTTCCCATGTTCTTTTCACAAAAATAAACTTTTTGCTTAGTTTAACTTTAAAAAATAAATTGTGTCTATTTATGGTATAAAAGATAAAATATATTGATATACAATAATATACAATATTTGTGCATTTCTTATGTCCTAAACTTTTTGTCTGTTTCATCTACAGTTTCTTTAAAACTCCCCCCCCCAATTGACATTTAATTTCTTATGCCAACTTGCAATATATATAAATCATAATAGAGAAAATTGCACATGGAAGGGCAGTCTATAATTTTTAAGGCATTTAAAAATGCATCAATAAGATTCTACATCAAAAATTGCTTTAAAATTGACATCATAGAAGGCAGTCAGGTGCTCAGTAGATTAAGAGCCAGATATGGAGGGTTCTGGGTTTAAATCTGCCTTAGATCCTTCCTAGCTATGTGACTGAGTAAGTCATTCAACCCCCATTCCTTAGCCCAGTAATTCCCAAAGTGGGTGCCACCACCCCCTGGTGGGTGCCGCAGTGATCCAGGGAGGCAGGGATGGCCACAGATTCATTTGGAGGTGTTGAATAACTGTAAGGGGTTGGTGACAGGGAGGGCTAAGTAATATTTTTTCTGGAAAGGGGGCGGTAGGCCAAAAAAGTTTGGGAACCACTGCCTTAGCCCTTACTACTCTTCTGTCTTAAAACCAATACACAGTATTAATTCCAAATCAGAAGGTAAGACTTTTAACAAAAATACATACTTAAATAGCTAAATAAATAAATAAATATAATTGACCTCATAGTATATAAAATAATTGTCATGGGGATAAAATTGGTTTCCAGATGAAACAAACCTGTCCAAATTCAGCACAAATCATTCCCTGGATACAGAAGTATCCCCTAGGATTTTATATTGGAATTAAATTTTTACCAATTATAAACTTTCTATAAAGAAAGAATCATAGTAAAATTGTTATTCAAATGGAACGATTTTCTGTGGTTCTCTAATGCCAAGTCTATATAGATGAATGAAATGATGATATTTTCATTTATTTATTTTATTTATTTATAGTTTGCTTTTATTTATTTATTTAGAAGATTTTGCCATGGTTATTTGATTCATGATTTTTCCCACCAGTCTTCCCTGCTCTCTCCCAGAGGTGACAATCAATTCCACTGGGTTACACATGTATCATTGATCAAAACCTACTTACATATTATTCATATTTGCAATATTGTGATCTTTTAACATCAAAATACTAATCATATTCCCATTGAAACACATGGTCAATTATATGTTTTTCTTCTGGATTTCTGTTGCCACAGTTCTTTCTCTGGGTGTGGATAACATTCTTTCTCATAAATTCCTCTGGATTATCCTGGATCATTGCCTTGTTACTAGCAGAGAAGTCTGTTACATTTGATTGTGCCACTGTGTATCAGTCTCTGTGTTCAGTGTTCTCCTGGTTCTGCTCCTTTTACTCTGCATCAATTCCTGGAGGTCTTTCCAGTTCACATAGAAATCCTCCAGTTCATCATTCCTTTCAGCACCATCAGATACTACAATTTGTTCAGCCATTCTCCAAATTATGGACAGTCCCTCATTTTCCAATTTTTTGCCACCACAAAGAGCATGGCTTTAAATATTTTTGTACAATTTTTTTTCTTATCTCTTTGGGGTATGAAGGATGATCTTTTAAGACTAGAAAAAAATAAATAAGAAAAATGGTAGAAAAGCTTCCATATTTTTACAAAAGATTTTGGATTTTGAGCTCTGTGTCACAGTCCAGGGAAAGGAAAGGAATATCTGTTCCATCAAGAAAATAATCCAAATCCAAAGGTCAACAAAATATTAAGAATCATCTTTTGAAAAGGTAATAGGAGCAAAACAGTAAGGACAATCCTATCTTTCCAAAAATTCTAAAACATACAGCCCTTGACTGGTTCCCTGACAGGTAGCAAACAGAGGTAAATAGCAAATCTAGCAAATGGGATCAGAAAGACCTGGGTTCAAATCTCCTTCTGGCGCTTATTAACTGACAACGAATAAGTTACTCTTGTTTCTCCGCCCCTTCTTCATCTTTATCACGAGAGCTTCAAATGTAAAGTACTTTGCAGACTTTAATATACTATATGAATATTAATTTTTAGAAAACTGCATAGCTTCGCGTGACCATACTTCAAGAAAGATACTATAGAAATTTCAAAGTTAAGTAAAATGAACATACAGATGGTTATGGAACAGAAGGTTTCTGTGTGGTGAAAGACCAAAGCAATTAAATCTTCAGACTATATGGATAAGAGCTACATAGGGTAGCTGATTAAAGCATATCCAATTATCCATGTTAAGGGTAGACAAAATAGGGAATTGCCCACTAGGAGTGGAATTGGTCCTGCTCTTTAGAAGTCCTCCTTCTCCCTCACACACATGCATAATGAAAGAATCTGCAATTAAACTAAAGAAGAAATAAACTCTTATTTACTCTAATTTTTTCAGATAAGAAATCTGAGATTAAGTACTATCACCAATTATAAATTATATATATATATATTCCCCAGTTTCAGTTCAATTTTTAATAACAATAACTTTTTTATTGCATAAGGTAGGTTCTTTCTTTATAAAATGTAATCCAGAAGAAGTGATACAAATGTGAATTTTAAATCTAAAGACTTAAATTATCTCCATTTAATCCTATTCCTTCCCCTTCCTCTTAATATTCTGAACATGTTGCATAGGGACAATCACCAAATTTGACCAAATAAAAGCACACTAGATAGATTCTCCCTACCTGTACTCAAGTGGAAGATCTCATGAATCTCCTTTTTTAGGTACAGTCACCAGTGGAAAAAGAAATCACCAAAAATCAACACTTCAAAGTAGGAAAGAAAGAGGACCAGACCTTAAAGCAAATGGTTCCAACCTGAGACTACCAAAACATTACCCCCAAAGGGCAATCAAAGAATAATTGTCTAAATATCTCCAATGTAGAGTATCCATATATATTTATACCAATAGCTATTTAAATCTTATGGTCAAATTAATTCCTGGAATTTTTGTTCAACATATTTATCAGCTAGAGCAGTAATTGAGTCTGGGTCACTGCTCAGACCTAAAATGTTCTCTTACATTAAATTCCTTGCTATAAACTCTAGGTTTTCCCTATTAATCTTGGACTATTACTTGAATCAAAATCTTCATGCTCATCTTTTTTTAAACATGATCTCATAGGATTACTCCATATCCCATATTTTGGAAAAACTTTTTTCCTTAGGAAGACTCTTTTTATCTAACCAAACTTGCATTGCCGGGGTTCAAATGAAGAAATTAATGACACCTTTGTTACATGACTAGTAGCCTAAAGGAGTTAAGCTTAATTGTGTTTATAAGTTCTTTCCTACAACAAAACAAATTATGAGTTTATTTGTTTAAAGACTTTTACTTAGTCTGATTCTAACAACTATCAACAAAAAAAAAATAAAACATGCAGAATATAGAGATAGGTACATAGATAGATAGATAGATAGATAGATAGATAGATAGATAGATAGATAGATAGATAGATAGATAGCGAGTGAGAGAGAGAGGTGTATCTGAGGATAACACATAATACCATATTTTAAATTTTAGCAGAATAATTTCCCAAAATTGAATTTTTGAAATCTTTGTGTCTGTTATTTTTTGTCTTTGTTGATGCTCTATTTCTCCAGGAGAACATAGTACCCTTAACAGAAGGATCTGTCTCATTTATTTATATTCCCAGTAACTCTAGTGCCTGATAGATTATAAATCCTTATTAATTGATGATTGTTATATTTTCCTTAGTTGTTAGTCACTATATAGGCTTTTGTTCTGATTCTACTTTCTTCTTTCTTCATAACTTCCTCTTAGGCTCCCCATAGTTTTTTTGTCTTCTTTATATTTGTGTTTTTACTTTTTTGGTCTAGAACTGATTTCAATAGTGAACACTTTGTGAAGAAAACCCTTCTATCCACATATATTAGCAGCTGTTCTACAATACATAGTCCTTAAGTGTTGACTGGGATTCTTAAAGGTTAGTTACTGGTCCATGGTCATATACACAACGCACATCAGAGTCAAGCATTGAACCCAGGTCTTTGTGACTCCAAGGCCAGTTCTCTATCTGCTGTACCTTACTGTTACTTTTTATGGTCTAATAATATTTCAATTTTATCCAGTTGTTAAGATTTACTATTTTTCATTAATAATGATGGGGATAAGATATTTTTATAGAAAGGCTATTTTTTGGTGGAATCACAAAATTTTAACTGTTGGAGAGACTTCATAGACCACCGAGTATAACCCCTGCCTAAATAAAAACCCCTTCTATAATAAACTAAATGAATAGAAATTGAACTGTTGCTTGCAGACCTCTAGGAAGGAGGAATCAAATCCTTTCTACCATAATGATCCTCATGCTGGGTACCTTCTCTGAGTTAGTGAGGGAGCAGCATATCTGTACAAAAATATTGCTAGCAGTATTAATGTAAAAGTCAAAAACAACCTTACTGTGTGATCAAAAATCCTCTGATCTGGAGGGGGGGTATAAGCAGCTTTGTGGCTCATAAATTGTCATCTTTCTTGAAAAGTTGCTTTGGGTGGCAGATAATATGGTTTATTTATGACATGAGCAAAAAGTGCTTGGGCTAAAACCATACATTTACTTAAAATGAAACAGAATAAAATGGATTTTTCTTGTGAAGGAAAAAAGCAGAATCAACTAAAATCACCTAAATCAGGAGGAAATCAGTTAAAAACATTTCATATTTAGACCTGCAATTTTTTCATGATTCCTATTTCAATCATACAGCTACTTGATATTTAACACTTAATCAAAGTCCTCAAGAAATCAAGTATATGCTTGGTTTCTACGGTCCTTTTTTAAAAAATCTGCTCCTCATGCTTGAGAGGAGATTCCAATTAATCAGTAATGACTATGGTTTGTTTGGGGAGGCATTCTTCTTTGAAATGTACCTTCATCTTGATCTATCACTTCAAGCTGATCCATAAAGTAAATACTGCCAGCACAAAAAGCTGCCATTGCTTTGAGCAGAGTGCTATCTGATTATTAGATTTCAAAGCCACTAAACTGGTGATAATCTCCCCTAGAAGAGATCCAAAAATGGATTATTTTTACACACTAACCTTTTTGCCAAAGGTTTCATTACCCAGTTTTTTTTTTCAATCCAACTGAAACCTAGGCTGCTTCTGTTTTGTCTCAAAAGTTTTCTTTTTTTTTAAACTGTTCTAAGATATATTTATTATAAAATAATTTACACATATGACTACAAATTAAAGATTGGAAGAGTTATACCAGCAAAAACCCACATATATTTTGTCCTTTAAAAACTGACAAAATAGTGACTTAAAATTTTATGTCATAAAAAAGTTTGTTTATTAAAATTGCATACTAGTTCTATTTTTTCTCCCACACCACACTCATGCTGCAATTCAGCAAAAGCATCATACTTTCCTTCCTCTGAACATCAGTGTTTTATGATCTTGTGCAAATGAAGAGTTTTAGACCCAGAAGACCTTTGCAGATACAGTAGGTAAAACAATCGATCTTGGGATCATGTTAATGAAGGCTATGGTAAATCTTTATACATAACATCTGTAGCATTTAAAAATACAGTGAAATGCTTTGGGACTGGGAACTCCAGCTGCTCACAGACTGAAGGAATCCCCATGACATCAGCAGGCAGGAATTATATTTCATTCACCCCTTTCACCATGGTAAAGAACTCAACACAATCCAGATGGCTGTCCTGGGTGTTAAAGTGTGTCTGCTTTGTAATCGTTGTCTGAGACTCAAACCCTTTCTTTATAGTGCTGAAATAATTGATTTCACCCAACCTTCATTCAGAGGTAAAGAACCTCCAAACTCCTACATTACTCTTTGGGGGTGGGGTACTTAAACTGTTCAATATTTTATGTTTGTGGGAAGTCATGTAGGCTACCAAGAGATCAAACAAGACTGATGAAAAACTCAACCGAACCAGTGTGAGATCACTATGTGATAGTTTGTTATGTGTCAAATCAGGCTACAAGGTTAATATGATAAAATTGTGATGTTTATAAACCTAGCAAAGATTTATATAAATATATTTATAATTGAGTTGATAAAATAAAAGGGATATTATTAGTTCATCTGTACATCCTAAATTTATGTCTTTTGTTGACATTGTTTTGTTGTTTTACAATTTACTGATGGATCACGGGTTGAGCGAGACCTGATTTATTAAATCATACAAGATAGATAATGTTCATTCCAATTCTAAGATGGCTCAAAGAGTAATGTTGTGTACTGGAAACTTTTTGGATCTGAAATTAGAAGACATCTGTGGCTTCCACATGAAAGGCCCTGACATTCTTACTGTCAATGTGACCTTGGGCAAATCATTTAAATTCTCTTAACCTCAGTCTTCTCATCCACAAAATAAGGATGTGGGACTAGATCATATCTAAATTCTTTCCAATTTCAAAAATTTCATGACACTAAAGAAAATGGAAAGGATACTGAAAATTCTGTTGTAACTATCAACGTAAGTCATTAGAATTTCACAGAATCACAAACCATCAGAATTAGAAAGGAACTTAAAAGTCATTTAATCCAAGCCATGACTGACCAAGATGTCTCTTTACAACAACCCTGATGAGCAGTCTTCCAGTACTGAGGGATTGTCCATCAACTCTTTACAACCTAAATTGGGAAACTATAATGATCATTTTCATTGTGAGAATTAGGAATGAATAACTACATGTCAATATAACAATAGAAGTCCCTATTTGACTCATAGGTGTGCTGGAACCAGCTCAAACTAGAGAACTGATGTTAATTTTCAGTTTGAACATTTAAACCTTAGGAACCAGGAAAGGCTTAAAACTAGGGCTTGACTTACTTTTTTGTTGGTTTCTACACTTTGAGAAAGTGATGGTGAGAATCTTAATAATACCAATGAAGCTTAAAAGTGTTTCTTGGGGGGAGACAGTCAGTCCTAGCTTAAATTTAAAGTTGTTATTTAAAGCTGTTATATTTTAGTTAAAATGATCAAAAGGACTATTAGCAGCCTGTAGTTAATCAATGATAAGCCAGCAAATATTAAGCAACTCCTATGTAATAAATATTGTTAGGCTTTGAATAAATTGTAAAAAGTGAAACAATTCCCTCTTAAGGAATTTACAATGTACAAGGAAAAGAAGTATATGTCTATACAAAGTACATGACAATTTCATACAGAGGGGTGTGAGGGTTTCTATTATCTTGAGGGAACAGTGAAAGTCTCATATAAGAGTGAGGGGAGCCTGAGATTTAAAGGAAGCCCAGGATTCTAAAGGTGTGAGTTAGGAAGGAGTATATTCCTGAGAAGAGGGACATAGTCTATGTATAGGTTCAGAGGAAAGAGTTTGAACGTTGTGGGTTAGGAAAAGTAAACAACTTTGGCTAAACCAGAGAAGGTTTGAGAGGAATAATATGTAGAGAGTCTATAAGTATAAAGTAGCTTTTGAAGGACAAAACAAGACTCTGAAAAAAGGAGAACTGGATGTTTTCACCTGTTTAGATTGGGTAGTTTACAAGGCGCAGGAAATAAATTTGGTTCGGTGTTTTCTGACACCTTGAGACAAAAGGGAAGCATGTTGGGCTACATGTTTTGTTGTAGTGTTTCAAAAAAATAAAGGAGATAAGTTCGTGTATAAAACCATTTTCTCCAGAACCTGAAAGTGTGTGTGTGTGTGTGTGTGTGTGTGTGTGTGTGTGTGTGTGTGTGTGTTGCTTCAATGCAGTATGCATAGGTTATGTATAATGAAATGGGAGCTCCTAGAAGTTGTAGAAATGCTTCACACTAGCTCCATGCAATGTCCAGCACATTTCCAAGGCCTAGAAATTGTTAGTAGTTTTAAAAAGTAGATTGTTGAATTTCCTCCAATTCCCTTTGCTCACTGGAAATGGGTATTGGATTCAGGGTCAAAACAGATACAGGTTCCAAGTTTAAATACTTGATACTACCACTTCCTAGCTCTATGACTACTGGCAAATCACTTGATCTCTTTTAGCTTTGTTTTTGTCATCTATAAAATAAGATGATGAGCTAAATACTTCACAATGCTGTTGGTAGTAAACAAGCATTAATTAAGTACTTTCTATGTACTGGCCACTGAGCTAAGCTTCAAGGATATAAAAGCAAAAACATGTTCTTTATAAATGTGAATTATTTTATACTGGCCAAGAAATTTAGTCCACTGTCTTCAAGCTTTAAGTGAAGTCTTCCCAGAGTGTTTTCCTTTAACAATTGTGAGTGAGGTTGGCCTTTTCCATCTTTCCTCTCCAAAATGGAAGCCAATAGGGTCAAAAGCAACTCTTTACCTGAAGAGGTCTGATGATTTGAAGCTTGAGGATCCAAAAGAGACTAGTGAAGGCTAGAGCTCTCTGATTTCTCACCAACTCTGTCCCATCCCTCATGCAGGACAGACCTTTCACATCAACCAATAAAGAGAGACTCCAATGTCAATGGACTTTGGAACAGAGGTTACATTTGTATTTCCATAATTCCATTGAGACCGAGGTTTTATCCAGGGAGCCTGATTGCTTAGTAGTTGGGAATAATGACCTGTAGTATGGTTTTAGAGTGACCTTATCAGGTATTCTCTTCCTGGTCCTTGGAAAATCACATGTTGTTCAATCCTTACAAATGGCAATGAAGTGATTCATAACTTTAAAAAATATGTGTATAATGGTTTCATATTGTTTGCCTTCTTGATAAGTGGGACAGTGTTGCTGAAGGAAGAGAAGCTGGTATCTAAAATATTTTACATTAATATATTTTATATTACATAATACATTTTACATAATAATATATTTTACATTACAATATTTAACATTCACTTGAATGTTAAAAATAAGTATTTTAAAATTTAAAAGTGAGTGAGTGAATAAATGAATGACATTTATTAAGTGCTTACCATGTGCCAAGAATGGTGCTGCTTGCTTCCCCTTTCCCTTGAGGAGCTTATATTTTATTTGGAGAAACAACACTTAAAGGAGTATGATAGCCAAGAAAAGGATTTGTGGTCTTCACAAGTCACAAGGGAAAAGAGTAGAAATAACAGGGTAGTCCTTTGATTTGTCCCTTCTGATGGCACTGCAGTATTGGTTTAATTACAGGTCTTAGACTAGCAATGTGGAAACTTTGTGTGTGTGTGTGTGTTTGCATGTTTGGGGAACAGGGTTAGAGGGAGAAATATATGTAGGGAAGCAAGGAAAATGGATTGGATCTTTATATTTTATTATAATCACTTCTATTACTATTTTGATTAATAATTTTCTATTCCAGAGCTTTAAGAGTCATTCCATTTTATATTCTTTCTTTTTTTTTATGGTGTGACCTTTTATATTTAGGTTGTGTATCTATTTTTGTGTTTATTGTGTTGTAAGCTATCAATGTTGATCTAAACATGACTTTTGTCCATCAGGTTTTTTAGTTATTCCAGCAAACTCTGTTAAATAAAGAACTCCTCTCCAAATAATAAATGCTTTGGGGTTTACAGATTTTTAGGTAAATAAGTCTTAGTGAGATGCATATGGAATTAGGGGAAGAGAAGTAGAAGAGACAGTTTTGTCTCTTAGGCCTTCCTCATTCTCTAACTGAATATTAACCAAACTGAGTGGGGAAAAAATCTTTCCCCCCGACTAGGGAACAAAATTTTCTCAAAAAATGTGGTCTCAATTGAGTTATCACTTTCAATAGATCATTTTCTTTATGCCTATAAAAATCGAAAGTCAAGAGATGCTCTACAATGAACATTCTTTGGGACAAAATAAGTAATATACCTGAAATATTTCTCATAGATGTAAGTATAACAGTAATATAATTTGTAGTTTTAATTCATTCCCTAGCAAGAAAGAGTTTACTTTAAAATACTTAAAAAGTTTTTAGCACCTTGAAATTCCAATGCATTTATCATATTCTAATTTACTCCACTGAAATCCATGTGAAGAATTTTCTATTTAGTTTGACATAGGCATTCTTTAACATGAGGGGCTAGATTAAATAGAAGAAAGGGAGAAATATAACACAAGTTGTGTGTTATACCTATCTTGTATAATGTAGTTATGTCATTTTGAGATATATGTATGTTGTGATTCAATGTATGATGTAATCATGATGTTACAAAATGGAAATGTGTTGTTGCATGGCAAATGTGTGTCTGTGTGTCATGAAGGGGTGTTGATAAATGATTACAGTGTTTTTTCTTACATATGTATGCTATTGCCTATCTTTGTGTGAAGAAGGTATGGGCACATCATTGTGTGACATGGGATTATCATTGAGTTTCAAGTGGGATGTAGGTGTTTCATGTGCTATTGAATGATGGAGATGTGTTGCTGTGTGACATAGGAGTATTGTCATGTCATTGTGTTGTAGATTATGCTGTTGCTTATTGTGTGAAAGAGAAGCATAATTGTGGGACACTTGTGAATCATTATGTTATGTGACAGAAGTGTGCTGTTGAATGCCTATGCATGATGGAGGCATGACATTGAAGGATAAACATGTCACTATGGGTCAATGTGTGATATAATTAAGTAATTCCATCCCAATTATCTGTAGGAAAGGGTCATCATGTGTTATCTGGTGACATCCATGTTGTTTTATGACAGAAGCATGTCATTATATGAGACTTGTGTTGTTACTTGTAATTTGAATTACATATGTTTTAATGTTCAATAACATTATCAAGGATGTTAAATGCCTTTGTGTGACATAAGTATGCTATTGTATGACATATGTATGTTGTAGGCAAGACAATGGGTGACAGGAATATTGTTGCATGTGGAAACATGTTGAGTGACAGATATGCCTGTGAAATCGTGTGTCATTATGTGGTGCAGGTGTATCAGTGAATGTCAATATGTGATAGAGGCGGGTTATTGCTGAAGACCATCGAGTTCACTTTGATGACAAGGTCATACGTGAACCCTGAAATCTGCAAGGCAAGATTTACAGGAGGATGGATTTCCACTGAGGCGTCTCTGTGTGACTCTTTTCTTATTAACACTCCCTAATAAGTGATCAATACCCCCACTAAGCACCAGGATAATACAGATGAACACTATAGGCTATTATTTGAACCCTTACAAGCCCCCTACCAACTCCTAGGAAAAGCCCCACCTTTATATGTAATAATACAGAAATTCCCCTAGAGTCTCCCTATAACAAATCAGCAAATAGTAAGTTAATATTAAAGATTTTAAAACCCTAACTTAGATACACAAGTGCCTGCCAAAAAAGACCAAGTTTCCCCTTTCCCTGACCCCTGATTTGGTAGTTAACAATGGATGATAAATGGAGAGATTACCCTCAAAGGTTGGTATACCCCTGACTGGTATTCCACTGACTGGACTGCTTTCTCCACCCCATAGCCAAGGAGACAAGTAAAAACACCTTGAAAAGTTGTTAGTAACAAAGTTGTTATTAACAAGGTTGTTGGTAACAAGGTTAGTGCATGACTTGTTCACTATCTCCAAGAAGAGACGTATGTTAATCATGGAATATCCATGCCAACTCTATATGTAATCTCCATGCCAACACTGTATGTAACCACAAGAAAGAAAAAGTATAAATAAAGAAGTCAGCAGCTGGCACTAGGACAGCCCCTGTGAATACCATCTGAATCTCTGGCTGTGCTCATTCAACTGAACCAATGCTTCTGTGCCCCCAAGATTCCTGTCCTATGAAAGCAGGTCTTCCTCAGGTTATTATATATCATAGGTCTGTTGTTGCATGACAGATAAGACATAGTTATGCTATTGTATGCTGTTTCATGATAACTGTTTTTTCTTGACATGTCTTTCTATAGATAGTGTGAGTATATATGATGTTTTGTGAGTGTATACATTTATAATGTTTGTGGAGAGAGAGAATGAGAGAGAGAGAGAGAGAGAGAGAGAGAGAGAGAGAGAGAGAGAGAGAATAAACTCAAGCAAGAAATCAAGAAATACTGGCAGTTTGGTAGTCATAGGATGAGTCTAAAGAATATAGAGAACTTTTGTGTTTTTATCATCTCTTCATGTAGCTCTCTCTCTCTCTCTCTCTCTCTCTCTCTCTCTCTCTCTCTCTCTCTCTCTCTCTCTCTCATAGACATTAGGGAGTTATAGATACTAGTATAGGATAAGAGATAGGAGAAAAACTCCAAAACTTAAAATTGTTTTTGAAGAAATTGATTAGGTCATTGGTAGAGGTTAGAGCTAGAAAGAAGGATGGATGACTCCCCTTCTGAGGTTTTGGAAATTTATATAAGAATTTGACAAAGATTTTAACATATAAGTCATACATGAATCATCTGACAAAGGTATCACATACAAGTAATAAATGAATTACATTGAGAGAACCCAATGTACAGACTTCAGAGGACCCTATACAAGTCATAAGTGTAGTTACCCTAACCAAGAATACTTTGGGTTTATCTAGTACTTGGAGGAACTAAAAATTCCTTGTTGTAATTTCAATCATTCATAGAGAGTTATTGGTTTCAGGATGATATTCTGCAACCAGTCTCTTGTTAGATTTAAACAGTATAATAATTATTGTTTTCCAAACAAATAATATAGTAGTCTTTCTATAATACATATTAGAACTGTGATTCTTTCAAGAGAGACCCATAATTAGATAGATAGATAGATAGATAGATAGATAGATAGATAGATAGATAGATAGACAGACATGTAGACGACAGAAAATTATAGGATTTGAGACTGACAATTGTCTTTTGGACAATTATCACAGAGGAAGTGATTCTTAATTGTTAGCATAACAATGATATAACGTGACCTACTTAATTTTAACAGTGATGAATAAGTTTCCATTTTCATAACATATCATATATGTGATTTAAATAAATCAAATAAATATATGCACACATATGTATATACATATCTTTATATATTTATAAAATGAAATGAAATATTTAAATATGAAAAACAAACTGATTTATGAGAAAGGCACAGACTCCAAGGTAGGTTTTTCAAGTCAGAGAGACTAAGGATTTTCTCCAAACACAGATACATATACATGCATACATATGAAATTTAGACAAATATACCATATATGTATGCATACATATATATAATGTGTATTTCCTATATAATTACAATTATATTTATGCACACATATATAATATACAATATAATAAGAACATGTATTATACATATTAAAACCAATGTTCTTTCTTCTCTCTAGTCAGTAAATATTATAAAGGCATGGAATTTTAGAGATCTACAAGCTCAGCATAAGTTTATTATGTAATACAGAAATCAAAATTAATGCAACGTTAGCCTACATTAGAAGAGGCACAATGCCCAGAACTAGAGGGACAATAATCCTGTTTTCTTCTGATCTGGTCAAGTTACTTATCTTCTGTGCAATTCCAAATGAATGCCATAGTTTAAGAAGGATATAAATAAGCTAAACAGGATCTGAAGGAGAAAAAGGAGGAACGTGAATAGCCTTGAATACATGCTATATGAAAAATGGTTGAAAGAATTCAGTTTGTTTAACTTGTAAAAGGAAAAAATTGAAATTCGTATTATTTGTTTATAGTTCTGCTTCTCCTTAACTGACACTTTAATCAATTCAAATCAATCCAACAAATATTTATTGAATTCTATATATTACTAAGCAAATTCTAATATGCAGGACCATGTTTTACCAAGAGGAAAAGACTTATCTGTAATTTCAAAACCTTACAGAATAGAAAGTCAATTTATTTATTTCTCAAATGATTTAAGCTTTGAAACTAGAGACTTATTCAATTATCACTATTAAGATCCAGTAGGTTTCAATATTTGTCTTGTGTTGTACTAACAAATTCTTACATATCACTTCCTCTCTGCTAAATCTCCAAAAAATAATTATCACTGCCAAATTCTAGAATTATTTGTGTGTCTAAACTTCTAAAGCTATAATTCAAGAACCTACACTGTCAGCCAGCAGACACTATGAACTCAAAGCAATGGCATTCGCTAAAGTACCACAACAAAAACAGGAATATAAAACACTTTCCCCATAAACCTAGGATTCCTGCACCTGGAGGAAGAGTGGGTACCAACTTAGAATACACTGGTAGTTAAGACACACATATAAGGAATATGTGTGACCAAGAAAATTAACCCTCCAGTATTTCAGGTTTTGATGATCTCTCATGTAGGTTTCCCATGAAAGCAGTTTCTCTACTATGTACATTGCTTAGCTGGTTTCCCAAGGTTTTCCTTCCTGTGACCCAAATCTTGAGTGTGAGCATTGGTGCTCCCTTCAATCCATACCAGACTCCCTTCTCTGCTGTTAGGGGTCACCCACACTCTGTGAAGTGGTTTCTTTACTTGAGACACCACAGCCAGCCAGTTCAGTTTTTAAGGACGACAAGGACACGATTAATCTCAGTCCAGCCAGTAATATCACCATTTTCAGTTCAATAAATGAAAAGCACTTTGTACTACTTAAACGGATAGCAGAGTATTGGCACCATTAGGTATCAACTTTAATTTCATCACAGAAAATACATTTCATAAATCATAATATCATTTTCATTCTTTTGAACTTGATTAATATATTATTTTCTATGATTAAATCAACTGGGAGAAGATAGAATAATATTTTAACCTATATGAAAGGTTAAATCTTTGCATATTAAAACAGGGAACATTAGGAAGTTGTTCTATGATATTCAATAAAGTCTCTGCTGTACTTTGAAAAAGAAATCCAAGTTAGATATCTCCCAAACTCTTCAAAAGCACATAGCAAACAGATAACCCTCGACATCTACAACTGGAAAAGTGAGTAAAATTAATTATAGGAAAAAAAAGAAAATTCAGATAGAGAAAAGGTTAAAGAAGGAATGTACAAGTGGGGAATTGTAAAGGTAATTAATTAAATCAATTATCATTTTAAATATTCTTAACTATCTTCTTTCATTAGAATGGTATGGATATTTTAACCAAAAGAAGTCTGCTTACATTATCTGGAGAATGGCAGCCATAGAACTATAAAAGAACAGAAAAATCATCTTCCATGATATTATCTGAACATAATCTTTATGTAAATACAGTCACATTTTCCAAGGTGTTTAATTTTATCTGTTTATTCTCATTTCCCCCAAAATAATGGAATAACATTTAATGACAAAGATGCAATGCCAGCACAATTCAATTCTCCATGACTGGGAGAATTATTTAATTCAGACTTGAAGTTATTATTTTATACCCAATCTCTAACCTTAAGCATCCCTTGGAAATTTAAATCTTGAATTCTCCAAATATAAGTAGAATTTTTAGATGCTTCTGGAGACAATATAAGTTGAGAGATAAGTTGCCGTGTTAAGAAGCTTTTATTTTAACCAAAGCTTTCTTTCACTTAGATTATTCATAAATGGGTTGGAACATTGCAATTATCCTTTAGTGAAAACTGAAGCCTTTCCTAGCTTTTTCATGATTCTAGGCAACATCAACAAGGAAGCAATTCAAATTCAAATGAATGCTATTCCTGGACAACCATGTCTAAAAATATGTTTTTCTAGCTTTTAATATTAGTCAACCCCATGTTCCATTTTTAATGGAATTCCAGTTATTTTTTTCAAGCCTTTTCTTTTTTCCCAAACAGCTGTCACATGCAGGGTAATTCTGAAATATTTTCTCTGGCTTGATTATGACATTTAAGAAGTTATTACCTCATTATAAAAAGGTTTGTTTTTATTACGTATAATCAATTTTCAAGTAATTTGTAGATTATTCTTACTATTTCTAACTTTTTTCTGCTTGAAAAAAATGTGGAATGAGTGTAAAATGACCCATATAGTTAGACATTTTTGTTTGCCCTGGATGGTTTCTTTCAAAAATCAAAACCCTTGTCTCAAATGCTGCTCAGGTTTGGCACCCATTCAAACTAAATTCATCCAAAGTCAAAAATTCATTTCCTGGAAAGTTTTTGAGTGAATTTAGTTTAGGAAAGATTAACCAAATTGATAGATGCTTATCCCTTTGCAGTCTAGTCATTCTCAGAGTAGATATTTCTCTCCAACTTGTAAAGTATCTTTATACAGAGTCTTACAAACTGCCTTTTCAATTATCCCTTGGAATGATGTCAAAAATATCTAAATGAGAAAAATATCAGTAGCATTTTTGTGCTCATTTAATTCTTACTATATAAATAATTTGCCATTTGATAATATGTTTTGTACTTTGGTATTGTTGGCAAATGCACACTAAGACCAAATTAAGGTAACATAATTCCACATAGGATGACAAATGGACATCTACCAATGTCAATCATATTGTGTATTTAAACCTAAGAAAAACCAAAGAACTTGAAACTAAGCCCTTGGTATCATATCCACCTTGACCTAGCTCTGGAGAGGTACTTTGAGTTAGAGAAAGTATTATATTTTGGCACCTCCACATATAGAACTGATATGTCATAGTGCCCCCATTCTCATGCTCAAGTTTCCATATTGATAAGTTTATAAGATATACATTTGTCAGGGAAATTCTAGCCAACATTTTTGCCTTGCATATTATATTCCAATAATAGTGGCTGCTTGCCTCTTTGAGGAATCCAATCTCTTTTCTGATCCAAGTATTTCAAAGGAGGATATTTGAAAGGGGAGTGAGAAGGGTACATGATCAATTTCACTCCCCCTGCATAAGAAACAGCACTCACCCATGCTCAATGAGCATGTCCCTTTGAATTACATCGAACCTTCAAAGCAGGTTGAAAATTTAGTGTTTTTAAGGGGATCATAAAGAATAAAAAGTGATATCTAGTTGAACACCAATCTCCAATGCATGCATGAGAACAACAGGCTTTAGAGATTCAAGAATTTATTTTTATCATTAGCAACTAAGCATAACCCTAGTCATATATCTCCATAAATTAAAACTACAGCTACTGCAAAGATGATTTGGAAAAAAGCCCAAACACATCTCTGCAAAAATACATTCCAAAAAAATCTCCCTTATGTTTGTAAGTAGATATAGCTTAATTAAAGAAAAATATCATACCCAAAAGGAAAATTCTTCCATACTCTCTCCTTTCACAAGCTCCCTAGGCATAGATAGTACACCTGAATTATGAAAGCAGAGAAGCTTGCTTTTCATTATCCCATAAAACTAGAAACATTTTGTTCACTGTCATCCTCTTTTTTCCCGAAATCTATATCTCAACTCTCACTGTATACTTGTGTTCCAGAAATCAGCTTAATACCTACAAAATGAAGGGTATTTAAGTTTTAACAAGTTTTAAAATTTTAAACAAGTTTTTAAGACAAAAAACTGGAATCCAAATGCTAACAAGGCAATACTTTTGTACTCTATCCTAATAAAGTCATAAAAGGAGTATTTCATTTAGTTCTGTGTTCCACTATTTAGGAAGGACACTAGACAGGGTTCAGAGAAAAACAACTAAGATGCTAAAGGTCCTTGAATCCTAACTATGAAGACTAGTTGATTTTTAGCCTGAAGAAAGGGTTGTCTTCAAGGATTTGAAAGCTATTGTAAGTAAGAAAGAGAAGACTTGTTTATGTTTGGCCATAGGGAACAAAACTAGAACCAAAAGATGAAAATTTCCCAGAGGTATTCTAGGTTTTGTATGAGGAAAAACCAAACAAACAACAAAGCTTATAAATAATTTAAGTTATCCCAAAATGGAATTGACTGAAGTAATTAATATAGGTACAGAAAAATGCCTCAACCATAGGAAAAGTTATTTTTCTAAATATTGTGCTATTTTCCTCTTCAAATTTTATCTTGCCTCAATGATATGAACCAAATAAGTATATGGGTATCTTTTAACTATAGAAAACAAGATATGGTGAGTCTATTACTAATGTTCTTTTCAGCTCTTAGTCTTTATGTGCTCTCCAATTAGTATTGTATTTCAAATTTAATATCCATTAAGATAAATTTAAACAAATATAATCCATCAGAGAAATTAAGAAAAACTTTCAGAGAAATAAGCAACAATAATTAAATGAAAAATTCAGTAGGGACTTTTTATCATGAGGAACTCAATATACTTTCTTGCCACAATTCCCCATCTTGCCATAATTCCCCATCTGTAAAGTATAGATAAGATTCTTTAATAAAATGGTTTTGAGAGGATAGAAAAATAATGGTTACATGTTATATGTATAGTATATGTGTATAAAATATATGTATGAAAGTATTTCTTTTCCTTTTTATATTAATGAATGAAATAAATCAAAATATCTTTGGCATTTTGGATGGTAATGCAGAAAAGATGGTTATACATAACCTTTCACAGTGAGTGCCAAGAGAGATGTGATGATATTTGACTTTATTTCTTCTTATCTTGCAATAGAGTCAAATTAACTTACACTATGACTAGTGAATAGGCCATTCTTTAAATATAATAAAGTGATCTGTCCAGATAATAAGGAAGATGAGGTGGTGGGTTGGATGGGGAGCAGGAATATAAATTTATAGGTATACATAAAATCATGGAAGCATAGAATCATTAGATTGATGCAATTTTTTCCTACTTATAACATATTATTAACCACTCTCCTTTCATGGTTCTTTAACACTCATTCTTTATAAAGTCACTACACTACAATGTAGTCATTTATAGATTGGGGGTTGGGAGAGTAAACTCTACACTCACCCAAAAGTTAAGCATGCTGTACTATATTGCTTATAGTAAAGAATTGCTCATAATATTAACACAATTTAACCAAAAGCAAAATAATAAAATCTTTTTCTGAAATATTTCCTCATGTGCATAGAATTTAATTCCTCCAAAATATCCTTGATTTTTCTTATGATAGTTCTTGAAAGCCTTTTGGTCAGTTTTCCAGTGTTGGGAAATCCACCTAATCACAGTGAAAGTCTTCCCCTGCCTTAGAAGGAAAATCCTTAATTTTATGGGACAAGTTCTACTTGCCCATCCCATTTCTGTCAGGTTGTTGAAAGTATGATATAAATGAACATATGCAGTGATCCATCACCTGCCTTTTGAAAATCTCTTTTACTGTTCTGCCAGAATTTAAAATATTTTAGATTGCATTTCACAATCTTAGTCAACCAGAATGAAGAAATATAAAAATAGACAGACATATTCTCAGTTTCCAAAGAGACTGGTTGTGCTAAACTTGTGACTCCTGTGGGAAACTGAAAAAGACAGAGATATTAATGTGTTATGACTTTTCCACAAATAAAAATATCCGATTTTGATTTTTATAATGGATTTTCTCATGCATGTCTGGCAAAATAAGTTTTCATTAGAGGTATATAAATTAAAACCCTTGCTTTTATTTCCTAAACCTCATTCTGATTTAAAACTAAATTTCCAGAACTAAGATTGACTTTGATATTACTCATAAAATTGCTATTGTCACTCTTTGTAATTTTATAAATAAAAATATTGACATAAATGTTCCAAGGAAAATTACTTTTTAAGACAAAATGAAGTCTGGCACATAGAGATGCATATCTATTGTTTGGGAAAAAATATCACACTATTTTAAAATGCTATAACTGAAAGCATTTTTTCTTTAAAACTTAGAATATTCAATAGAATTATACCTCAATTCAATAGAAATTATACCTCATTTTTAATCATAAAAATTGGCTCTTGTGATAAAGTAAGGAAAAATCAACACTCCATTACTCTCCACACAAGAAATTTGCAAGAAAGGCTCTTAGTAAATTAACAGGTCTTTTGTGGTAGATTTGTGGAAGGATAACACAAAATGGAGTAGGCCTGGATAGATTGCAATCTCCATCATAAGACAGAGTACCCCCATCATTTAGATAATAGATTCTTTGAAATTAATATATAATGCTAATACATATAAGAGGTTAAGGCAAAAATATTTCTTCTAAATATATTATGTTTCTAGGGATATAATAAATGCAAATTGGAGTTGCCAATAAAAGTAGACAATTCATAACACAAAATATTAAAATACCATTTTGTAGTTCTGCCAAAATGCTATAGTCCAATGGAAATATTTTGCTAAGCTACTTACTCCATTTGGATGCTTTTCTTTTTCTATTTCAAGGTAATTATAGAAGGACACTCAGCTCTGAAATTTATGCTTTATTATATATTTCATTTAGGAGCAACTGCAAATATAATTGTTGATGAAGCCAAAAATATTTAAATTTTTATCAAGTTAAACTTTTTCCTCATGAGGATATAATTTAAAAATGGGGATGAATATTAGAGGGGAAAGCCCTCCAAGACAATAGAACACTTACTTCCAGGAAATGGTGGAAAGTCCATCACTTTAGGTTTTAAAATGAATTTGACAATGCAATGGAAAATACACAGTAGAAACAATGAGTCTTTGGCAAAGAAATCAGCCAGATTACTTACGTGAACTTTTCCATTTCTGTAACTATAAAATGTCTTTGATTTTATTGCTTTTAGGTAGATTTCAGTAACTTCTGATATATTTCCCAGTTTGGGAAAACTATTAGAACAAACATCTCTTCTTCCACTTAGGAATAATAATTATTTGGTACACAGTAAATAGGAAAATATTAGTATTTACATTGAACTTAACTTTTTATATGACTTTAAACCGTTCCTATTATCCCAGGGCTTCTTGGTAAGGCCACATTTGAAAAAGAAATCAGAACTCAGCTTTAAGCAAGCTGAAGTTTAAACAAAAGAAGAAAACCTAGGACTAATACAGAAGTGCTCTGAAAGTCACCAAATTACCAGTCTAAAGTAGGCAAAATAAATTTATTGAAAATAGGAGAGGTCCCTTGAGTTTGAATATGAAGGAATCAATTTTTTAGCTAAAAGGAATAAGTAAGACTACAGATCAATTCAGTTGTTAATCATTTATTAATCAAGCATTATGTGCCAGGTCCTGTGTTAGGTGACAAGGATACAAAGATAATATGAAGTAGTCCTTTCCCTTTATGGTGCTAACCTGGTCAAAATTCTATACCTATGCAATCAAAGACTATTAACAAGACTCCTCGATTTGAAGTCAGGAGACCTCTGTACAGTTCCAAGTTCTATCATTTCTCTTAGCTCTACAGAACAAAATTTTAAAAAAAAGTATTTCCCCAGCTCATTTTTAAACAGAATTTTCTGTAACACCAAAATTATATTTTGATTTTACATGTAGAAGAAGTTAAAATACAAAGAAAAGTGGATAAGTAGCAAAGAATTTCCATCAGACAAGAAATGCCAAATTTTGAAAATACATTATAAATGATGAACATAGTTGTGAGATATAAACAAGGATATATAGTAAGCTTTAAGCTTCAATAATCTCATGAGTAAAAACTGTACAATTTGAAAGTTTAATATTTTAACTCATTTTATACTTACTTTGGACTTTTGAATAATAAACTTTTAAGTGTTAATTCTAACAAGATGGATGGGGCATCTGTCATTATATAGGGAGGGTGTGATAGTTTCTGGATCATACTTTCTCAGACCAGTGGAGGCTTGACCACATTAGTTTTATGATCTATCTACACACTACATTAGAACCTTTCTTATAGGATCAAAATTGTCATGTATTCATCAAAACTTAGTTTGTGGATAATCTTAAGGCTAATATTACAATCACAATACTTTGAATCACCAAATATCAGCTTATTAGCTTCTCAGTGGACTAGAGATATGTATAGCACAAGATGATGGTTATAGTTCTTATTATATATTGATATATTGATCATGTATCAATTTTTAAACTATCAAAAATTTAAAATGTTAAATAATCCATATTTCCATTTTTTGTATTTATATCATTTATAGTTCTGAAGCTATTTAATCTTAAAAATGCACTAAACTTCTTGAGGCAAGGTATATAATCACTAAATTTATATTATATTAAATAGATTAGAAAGATAAAGAAAGGAAGGAAAATCATGTGATTTTGTTGACGCAGGATGCTCATGTTGAAGAATTTCTCTACCAATGAAGGTCTTTATGCACTTTCTCTGTGACTGTTTAATATCTAGAATATTAAGAGGTTTAAGGGACTTGCCCAGGGTCACACTGTCATCATGCATGTTTTAAAAGACAGGTGTCACACTTGAATCTTCTTGGTTAAAAGCCTACGTCTCTAAATACTCTACCTTGCCAATTATTATTCTGTACTATATGAGCATGGCATGTATTTTTAACATCATATGCGTTATACTTGTTGTTGTTTTTTCTTTGTTCTAGAAGAGTCATGGGTGATGTCTTGACTTACACACAAATTAAGTTGAAGTGAGGCACAGGTGCACAAAGTCATTAGCCACACTCTGTCTTCTAAGGTCATTGAGAGCCAGCAGCGAAACAAAATTCAGGACAATTACTGATAGCCTTGGACAGAGTGGATGAACCTGGAACTTTTTTTAGTTATTTATTTTATTTTTGGTAAATTTTTAGAAAAAATATCTTCTAGGTTGCTATATTTGTTGCCACATAATTGGGCAAAATAGTTTTAAATGATTGCCTTAATTTCCTCTTCATTAGTGGTGAGGTCTCCCTTTTCATCTTTGATACTGGTAATTTGGTTTTCTTCTTTCCTTTTTTAAAATTATATTTACCAGTACTTTGTCTATTTTATCTATTTTTTCAAAATACCAGCTTCTAGTCTTATTTATTAAATCAATAGTTTTTTACTTTCTATTTTATTAATTTCTCCTTTCATTTTTAGTATTTCTAATTTAGTTTTCATCTGAGGATTTTTAATTTGTTCATTTTCTAGTTTTTTAATTGCATGCCCAATTCATTAACCTCTGCTTTCCCTAATTTGTTAATATATGCACTCAGTGATATAAATTTTCCCCTTAGAACTGCTTTGGCTGCATCCCATAGGTTTGGGTAAGATGTCTCATCATTGGCATTGTCTTCAATGAAATTATAAATTGTTTCTATGATTTGTTCTTTCACTAAATTATTTTGGAGAATTATTTGGAGAATCATATTATTTAATTTCCAATTAGTTTTTGATTTGCCTCTCCATGTACTCTTACTAATAACTATTTTTATTGCATTATGATCTGAGATGGTTACATTTATTATTTCTGATTTTTTGCATTTGTTTGCCATGTTTCTATGCCCTATTACATGGTCTATCTTTATGAATGTTCCATGTGCTGCTGAAAAGAAGATGTATTCCTTTTTGTCGCTATTTGTTTTTCTCCATATATTTTAACTCTAATTTTTCTAGGCTTTCATTACCTCTCTTATCTCTTATTTATTTTTTCTTTGATTTATCTAGATCTGATAAAGGAAGGTTGAGGTCCCCCACTAGAATGGTTTTGCTATCTATTTCATCCTTGAGCTCCACTAGCTTCTCCTTTAGAAATTTGGAAGCTATACCGTTTGGTGCATAGATATTGAGTACTGATATTTCTTCATTGTTTATACTGCCTTTTATTAGGATGTAGTTATCTTCCCTATCTCTTTTAACCTTATCTATTTTTACTTTGGCTCTGTCAGAGATCATGATAGCAACTCCTGCCTTCTTTTTCTCATTTGAAGCCCAATAGATTTTGCACCATCATCTCATTTTCAATCTATGTATGTCTGTCTGTCTCATGTGTGTTTCTTATAGACATCACATGGTAGAATTTTGGTTTCTAATCCACTCAGCTATTTGCTTCCATTTTATTGGCAAGTTCACCCCATTCACATTCAGAGTTATAATTATCAACTGTGTATTCCCAGACATTTTGATTCTTTCTCCTAGTCCTGTCCTCTCTTCTTTCACTGTTTCCTTCTATACCACTGTTTTGTTTTTAATCAGTTCCTATAATCTCCTCCCTCTTTGTACTTCCCTTTCTCCCCTCTCCCTTCTTATTCCCCTCTTTTTGTTCTTTAAAGCTATGCAACCCTCCCCCACCCAAGCCCTCTTCCTCCCTAGTTTTGCTTCCCTCCCCACCAATCCTTTTGTTACCCTTCTACTTCTCTAAAGGGTGTGAATCAATTCTCTGCCCCAATGGATCTTATTGTTCTTCCCTCTTTAAGTTGATTTCAATGCTCTTAGGTATTGAATATTTCCTCTCTATAACCTTTTTACCCTTACAGTATATTGTAATTTTTCCCTGTTGGTCCCATACACTTCTTTATGGAATATAAATTTATTCCTTTTTGTTTGTTTTCCTATCTTTCTTAATTAACTTCTTTCCCTCCCTAGTTTTGTATATATTTATACATATATATAGCTTGACATTTCATCCTATACAATTTGTCCCTTTTCCCTCTATGTAAACTTCTTCTAGTTACCCTGTTGGTAATAACAATTTTTAATATTTGCCAATATCTTCTTTTCTTCTTGGGATTCAAATTGATTGAATCTGTTGGGTCCCTTAAAGAAAAAAAATTTTTTCTCCTCCCCCTATTCTCTTAATTACCTTATATTGACTCCCTTGAGTTCTGGTTTTAGGCAGCAAACTCTCTGTTTAAGTCTGTTTTTTTCTTGATGAATGTTTGGAAGTACTCAATTTTATTGAATGACCATACTTTTCTCCTGCAATAATATAGTTAGTTTTGCTGGATAGTTGATTCTTGGTTGTAGACCCAGTTCTCTTGATTTCCAGAATATTGTGTTCCATGCCTTCCTGTCCTTCAATGTAGATGCAGCCTGATCCTTTGTTATCTTAACTGTGGTTCTCTGATATCTGAATGACTTTCTTTTTGGCAGCTGGTAATAATTTTCCCTTGGTCTGGTAGTTTTTGATTTTGGCTATAATATTCCTGGAAGTTGTCAGTTGTGGATTAAATGTAGGAGGTGATATATTTCTAAATATATTTCTATATTTCAATATATCTATGCATTTTTATACTTCAATGTATCTATATATTTCTATATTTCAACATATCTATATATTTTATATTTTGATATATCTATATATTTATATATTTCAAACTATCTATATACTTCTATATTTATATACTTATCTATATATTTCAGCATATCTATTTCAATATTTCAATATATCTATATATTTCTATATTTCAACATATCTATATATTTTTATATTTTGATATATCTATATATTTCAACCTATCTACATACTTCAATATATATTCATATATTTCAGAACATATATTTCTATATTTCAATATATCTATATATTTTTATATTTCAACATATCTTTATCTTTTTTATATTTCTAAATTTCTATATTTCAACCTATCTATATACTTCTATATTTATGTATATTTATATAATCAATATATTTATATATTTCAGCATATCTATTTCTATATTTCAATATATCTATATGTGTTTATACTTCAATCTATCTATACATATTTCTATATTTCAATATAATTTTCTGTATTTTAATATATCAATATATTTCTATATTTCAACATATATGTCTGTTGGTGCAATAATATATAATGCTGTGTAGATTTCAGCGGACACACAATATATTATTATATATAATTATTTCTATCCATGCATATACATATGAATGAAATATGCATGCAAGTGTGAGTTATTCATAGTTATGATGTGTTCACTTGGACATAATTTGGGAGAAAATGATGAGGCTACTGTACATCTGTAGTCCAGCTCCAAACCAACTTTTGGAAAGATTTAATCCTGCAATCTGTTTATGAACACCTGCAGTTTATAACATGCACTCTCATTTGAAACATTCTGTTAAATCTGTAAAATTGTTATAGCATATTCCCATACCACACCATACTGTGGCTCCCAGCTTTGATCTCAGCCCTTGGGGAATATTTCTTCATGTGGGCAACAGCAGCAGCTGTAAATACAAGTTAATACTATTGGAGTATCGAGTTTCCTTTTCACTTTTTTTTTCCTAGCTGAAGTCAGAGGGTTTATCTGTACTACATTTCCCATTTACTGTGCTTTCAAGTTTCTGAAGTTTCAAGATAATCTACTAAATGGAGTGGCTTAAATACTATGACAATGAAGCTCCATTTTTTTAAGAAAAAAAAAATTCCCTTCCTTAGTACAGGTAAATATAATTACTGATAAACCACAACCTTCTTGTCTGTGGCCTTTTGTCTCTGATGCAGTCCAACAGAAATTACATAGCTGTTTGTACTTAACAATGGAAGTGTGGAGAAAAGGTAGACTTGGCCCGAAGTACCATATGTCCATTTCCATTTGACAGAATAGAGAGATAAAGGAAGACAAGGCATTGAAAGGGTGAAAAACGGTGATGAATTCAGGGTCAGATGAGAGCAAAAAGCCAATATTAAATAACATTGGTTGCCCCTCATCCCATGGACATTTTAAAAACATATTCTGTTGAATCCCCAATAGAATTTCTAAAAAACCATTCCTATCTTTCCTGAAAGCTAAAATAAATTACTTAGCTTTCCATCAACTATTGGATAGGGAGTGACAGTTTGTACATGTTAAAGAAGGCAGCAGGGGAAGTAAAAGTAGTCTGGGGTCAGAATTCTTTAGTAGGACTCTTGACTCCCCTGATTACTACCTGAGTGGCATACCTCAAACTTTCTGAGCCTTACTTTTCCCATTTGTCCAAAGCTTCCTCTCCCTGCATCATAGAAATATACAGAGGGAAGCACATTGTTGTCTCTAAGGTTCTAAATGTAAGAATAACTTCAGAGTTAGGAAGCTCTTTGTAATAACTGCCTTGTGATGTTGGCAGTACAAGTATTCTTATATTTTCTTTAGATGAGGAAAAAGACTCAGAAATATTAAAACTCCTAGTATGGGATCTCCTAAACAAAATAAAGATTGGAATTATGCTGAAGATAGTTCTACTAACTAAGCATTAGAGTCATATTTGTACATTTATATTTTCTTTCTCAATGTTTTATGTTAGCTCCACTCCTTTTTAAAATAGGAAAAGAACATTTAATTTTCAGAATAATGAAAAGATTTTTTGGAAAGGGAAAGTGGAATGGATTAGGAAGAAGCCATGCATACCTTCTCAGTGGGAAACTGAGGTAAGAGAACTTTAGGAAAATTAACAAAAACAATAGTTGTGGGAAATCAGAATATTTCAAAACTCTGTTTCAAGGGTTAACTAGTACAAATAACAAGTTAACATGTATGTATTGCTTACTATGTGCCAGGCACTTTGCTAAGGGTTTTACAATTATTTTCTCATTCAATACCCACAATAACCCTAGAAGCAAGATGCTATTATTATGTCCATTTTACAGATGAGGAAACTGAGGCAAAGAGATTAGATGGCTTATCCACAGGGTCACACAATTCAGAAGTATTTGAGACTGGATTTGAATTCATTTCCTCCTGACTTCAGGTCAGTGCTCTATCCACTTTGACACCTAGCTTTTTCTGACAGCAAGTAATTTCAGAACCAGTAGCTACATGCACCCTCGTCTCAGAGCAGTATTACAAAAGACCCCCATATCTACTCCTTCCTTTCGATTACCCATGCTCAAACCTTAGTTTAGCCCAGTGATTCCCAAAGTGGGCACTACTGCCCCCTAGTGGGTGCTGCAGCAATCTAGGGAGGTAGTGATTGCCACAGATGCATTTATCTTTCCTATTAATTGCTATTAAAATTTAAAAAAATAATAATTTCCAGGGGGCTAAGTAATATTTTTTTTTCTGGAAAGGGATGGTAGGCCAAAAAAGTTTGGGAACCACTAGTTTAGCCCATGTTTTTAAAAATCTCTTTTGCATATGGACCTAGTGGTACATTTAGGTCAAAATTAAGATCATTTTGTGGATAATTCCAAATTGCTTTCTAGAATAGATGTACCTCCAAGGATAAGGGAATCTACCACTTCTCAAAGTAGGCAATTTTTACTTTTGGACAAATCTCATTATTAGGAAATTTTTTTCTTAACATCAAGCCTAAACTGGCATATTTTCAGCTCCATCCTGTGCTCCTAAATCTGTTCCCTGGAGCCAAACAGCACAAATCTGATCCCTCTTCCACACAACAACCCTTCAAATACTTAAAGATAGTTATCATGTCTCCCATGAGACTTCTTTTCTCCAGGCTAAACATCATGAGTTCTTTTAACAGATCTTCATATTTTGTGGAATAAAGACTCTTCACCATCTAGATTACCTTTCTCTGGGCACTCATCAATTTATAAGTGTAATTCTTTACATGGTTCCCAAAACTGATCACAATACTGTAGATAAGATCTGATGAGAACACAGTACAATGTCACATCTCACTTCCCTATTTTTAAGAAGCTTTAACTATATTAATTTATTCTTAGATTTTCTGACTACCACATCATACCAGTGGATCATATTTAGCTTGCATTTGACTTAGATGTTTTCTTCATGACTTTCTCGTCTTATACTTGGGAACCTAAATTTTTGTGTCAAGTGATAAGATTTTATATTTTATCCCTATGGAATTCCATCTTAGATTCAGCATGATGCTTTAATTTGTTAAAGTATCTTTTAAATGCTGACTCTGTCATCTACTATGTTAGCAATATCTTCAATTTTGTATTATCTAGCAAATCTGATAAGAACACAATATTATTATCCAATTCATTCATAAAAATATTTTAAAAAACACTAGGTAAGCTAGAGATTCCTGGGGTATTTCACCAAAAGATCTGCTATGGTGACAAGTTCAATTATTCAGCCTTTTAAAAATCTGATTATATCTATTCCATGTCATTTTATCTTTTCACAGGAATAGTATGAGATATTTTATTAGACACTTTAATAAATTTAGGTAAATTGTATCTACAGCATTTCCCTCATCTATTTTAGTAATATTGTCAGAAAAAGAAACTAGGTTAGTCTGGTATGACTTGTCCTTGATGAAGTCATGAGGACTATATGTAACCAATTGGCTAATTCTAGGCTTATTTCATCATATTTCTGAAAATTAGTTTAATATTACTTTATATATTTTGCTACTTATAACCTGTTGGAATTTTAGTAACATAATCTTTTGACCTCAGTTTTACCACCTATAAAATGAAAATGTCTGAGTAGAATGTCTCCAAATCAAAACGTAAGAAACTAGGATCCATAAATTAACACCACAATTAATGTCTTTGTAGAATATATTTAGACTTATTAATACATTCTTTTAAGTAAGATAATGTCCAATAGGATAATATATTGAGTAGTATAATGTTCATGCTTTTATGTTTTTGTATCCCTTTCTTAAGTGTCATACAAACTTTGAATCTATCTTTCACAATAAAACTTTCTCATCCAGCTCATATAAACTAGTATATTAGGGGGGGAAAGTGTGCCTGAGTAAATTAGAACAAATTGTAATGACCAAAATATCAAAATGCCACTAGCTCTAGGTCATCCAGTAAAGAAGAGGTACAAGGGTGCATGAATACCATGGAAATAAACATTTAAGAAAAGATTGCAGGCACTACAACAAAACAATGTAGTACCAAATAGAGATAGAGTTACACTCATTTCAGGAGATTATAGAAAATAGAAATTGCATGAGTAAATTATAAGATTGCTTCCTTTCATTATCACAGCTATAGATAACTAGTTTTAAACTGTAGATAACAGAAGAGGAAAAAATTAGCATGATCTCTCTTCTCTTGCCACATAATCCAAAGTATATTCAAAAGCTATGCTTCCAGTGAAGCAAGTAGATTTTAATGCCCCAAAACTTTAATGTTTTCCTGTTTCTAGTAATGCACCCATTAGTCAATATTCCAAATAAACAACCCCTCATTAATTTTTTTTAAAATAGCCCAACATCCCTTTTGAAGTTCTGTTTAAAATATGACAAAAAATTGACCTATGTTCCCTACTTGCTCATATTTTCTTTTCATCCAAGAAGGAAAGGAAATTTCAAAGATGAAATATCCACAGAAAATGAATTTTTTGCAGTTGTTTTGAAAACCACTATAAGGAACATGGAAAACTGAGTTAGAAAGTTTACTTGCAAAAATGAGAGGAATTTTCTCCCCACAAAGGAATATTTACATAAGAACAAATCAACAAACATTTATCCAAACCCCTTCAGGGCATAATCCTACCTATATAAACTTTAGCTCTTAAGGAACTTTGATCATTTCCCTATAACATCATTCCTATCAATTTCATGTCCAAATGGCACATCATTGTCTGCTTCTGCTTGTCTGGAGTCCAGAACTCTTGCTCCCCGGGATAATCTTCCTGTCCTGGCTACAATACCCAATACCTGAATTCTTCGACTCCAGATCTCCATGGTTTATGCTCAATAGCAACAACAAAAACAAAAAACTAAAGAACCAGACCAATGGAAGTGGAGTAGAGTGAGGTCCAGGAGATATATAGCATTGGGAAGGGAATGGGATATTGGGCCTGAAGATCCTTCAAAGGAAGTTATTAGTGAAAGTTACCTCCTTTCCTCAGAGGCTAATGCACAAAGCCTAGGTATCCACTGACTAAGGCCATTTTGAAAACAGTTCTAGCTATGTGGCAAATGGAAAAATGCTCCTCTCCATCCTCTGGTAAGCCAACATAATAATGTTTGTGGATATCGTAGGCAGCATCTTAATAAACTTACTGTGTCTATGCATCTGCCAGATCCTCATTAGAGCAAATAGCCAGTGTCTTACTCATATAGAACTTCATTAAAGAGGCCAAATATATCCAGGAGAAAAATGCAAGAAAAGTTATTTTATAATGTACTTTGTTTTTCAGTAAGAGTTTATCATACCAAGGAAGCCATGAAGGAATACCAAGAAATATAGCTGGAAGTAACTTTTTCTCCTCCCAAACAACAACCCTTCTTTCTCCCATTAAATTAGAAGCAAACCACAAAGCCAGAGTCTACTTTCCTGACTTATGCTATGTTTTATCTACATCTCCATCTCACATTCTAGTCTACCTACTACTCAAAAAAAATGGAAGGAAAATTCAAATTTCCTTACCTTTTTATCTCTTTCCAACAAGGAATTGCAGAGAGATTGTCATTAAAGGCATTTTCAGAATTTAAGCAATTTGATTTCTTCCCAATGTCAGACTAATTACCCTTACCATATATGGTTTATCATTATAAAACAATAAGTTGTTATTTTTGTTTTCCTTTCTCTCTTTTCATTGTTTCCCAATTAACCTTTTCCCCTACCCTTTAAAATATAGTCTGTAGCTTCCAAATCTATTGAGCTGCATTTCATTATAAAAAATAATATTTTAAATGAGTATGAGCCATTTAATTATGGAACAGTAGGTGATATAAAACATGCATGCATAAAAGGGAGGAATAAAAGAGTACATCCATGAATCAAGGACATTCTTATTAGCTATGTGGACCTAACAGATGGAAATATGATAGCCCAAAATTTGTGATTGTAGTTGTTTTTCCTAATGAGACAATTTTAGTTTTTTTTAGACAACAATATGTTTTCACCTACCTCACTCATATGCAGCAAGTTGGTGCATTTGTATAACTATAAAGGAAGAAAATAAAAGGATTAATTGAAATTGAGTTCAAAACCAGTACATCAGAGGTACTGAAATTCTTTCTTGTAATGAAATTTCATTTTTAGAATTATTTCCAGGCATCATTCCCACTCCATTATTTTGACCCTAATTTTTGCCTATCTTACCAGACTCAGAGGTTAGAGATTTATCTTTTAAAGATCACCCAGATGTCTTCAAAAGTTAGATGACCCATAGTGGAAAGGAGGGGATGTTAATTTTCCTAAAACCAACTTCTTATTCTTCTTTATGTTCCCTTAGTCTTGAGGTAAAGCAATGTGTTCCGGAAATTCACTAGGGAAAGGTTTCCCTAGGGACATGGGATTTTAGACTCATTGTGATGGAAGGAAACATGATGATCAATTAGTCCTATTCTCCCAATTGTACAGATGAGGAAATTGAGATACTTAAGAGGTTAAATGCCTAACTTAAGAGATCAGAGTCATAGAATCATTTTCTATAAAGTAACTAAAATGCTTTAGTTGGAAGAACTATTGGTGGAAATGAAGGAATATACTGGTAAACTGAATGAGGGAGTGTACACTTGAGTAACTGCCCTAGAACCTTTCTGTTGTTTGGAGTCTTAATCTTTTCAAAAAAGAATTAGATAGTCTAGTAAAATCAACAATAGGCCTCTGTCATGGCACTCTTTTAACTCCACACAATGGAAGGCTTAAGGGGAAATTTAGGATGAAGTGTACGTAGTAAACAAAGACTACAGCAGGGCAGGGGAAGCTATACAATTTATAGCAGGTGGTTAAATTAGTATTCAAGCTCACTTGAATGGTTTCTTATCTTTCATATTATAGGAAGGAAGATACAGGGGCTGGCCAGTTAAAAATATGTATAGTCATCTAAAGCATCCTTCTTAGGAAGAGTAAGAGGGTTAAATTCTTAATTCTAATAACTATCATGTAGCTAATGAATGGAGATAAATATTACAGTAAACTATTCACAAGAAAATCACTCAATCAATATATATTTATTTAGTATTAAAGTATTTTAGTTATAATTATCAATTCTCACATAGATAAGAGGATAAAATCTTACTAACTCTTTCAAGAGATAATAGTTCGGTGTTAAGACTTTTACCAAGCCCAATACTAGGTACTATAGGAGATATGCTTTTGAGGTAAATTTCATCAAAAATAACCATTTTTTTCTGATCTAGGTCTCACTATGTCATTGAGGCTGGAAGTATAAGGATCACTTGTTGATCCAGTATTGATCAGTGCAGATATTTTTTAACCTGTTCCATTTTTCCAAACTAGGCTTATTTGTTCCTTCTTAGGCAGCCTGGTCCCCCCACCACATGAGTGCCAAACTTAGTCTGAACGTCTAATCAGCACTAGTCCTATTGAAGCTCAGAACTCAAGCTCAAATGATCTTCAGCTTCAACTTTCCCAGGCACAGGGACTATGGCAACAACTCAGTCAAAATGATTTTTTTAATTACTATGGGATATCTCAGGGACTTATAAATGTACTCACTTTGATAAAAACTTATAATAGTATCTGTTTAAGTTAAAATATAATTTGGAGTTGTGAACTTTTCAAATTTTTAAACATAACTTTTGGCTAAGATTTTATTCCTCTTGTAGGAAATGAAAAAGGATTCCCTCCAAGGCTTTCTGGTTTCAGCAATATCTTGCATCAAGTTACTGAAAATCCAGCCACCAAATACTTCTTTTGTGTTAATAGATAATAAAGGATAGTATGAAGAAGAACGTTATTTTTTTAATGTCTATTAGCCTTCAGAATTTGAAGATAAGTTTTGTCTCTCATCCAAATAAAAAAGAGAACATTAATTCATGAAATAGGGCCCCTCACATAAAAAGGAACTGAAGATATAATGTGAGTGATCAGAATACATTTAAATTTAAATTTTGAAAAAGTGAGAAAAAACAGTAATATTCAACATGCTCATAGCACAGCATTATCTATACACAACCATATACCATAACAATTTAATTCACATCATTAATTTAAGAAATTCCTAACTTGAACATTTAGCTCATAAATATGTATAATAATAAATTGTGAGAAGTCATGTGTTCAGAGAACTTGCAACAGTATTTTTTTTAATAAAGGGGAAAAGTGAGATAAGTAGGACCTGCTTCAACTTATAAATTCTTATCCCAAGTCAAATAAGGGGAATCTGGGTCCTCAGGTTATGGAACTGCTAGTATGGGAACTCCTTCTAACAAAACCTATCTTTTATTTAGTAGCTAAAGTATAGAGAGTTGTCTAAGGCATCTAGAGATGAAGTGACTGTCTAGGATAACACAGCTCAAAAAAAAAAATCAGGAACCTGATATGAATTGGATCTTTATAATTTCAGGCCTAGAAATCTGTTGACTGGAGCAGGTTGTTTCTATAAATTCAATTTAACAGGACTTTATTTAACAACCACTATGTACCTACAAGACTTTGTACTAAGCATTAGGGATACAGAAATGAAGAGTATCATATCTTAAGGACCTTTGCTATTTTACATAAAATAAATGCATTAAGAAATCATTAAGAGGTGAGGCAATTGGACTAGCTGACCACTATTATCTTTGTCTGGCATATAAGATTCTGATAATCATTTCATAACTATTTTACTCACAAGGATCCCAAAAGTATTTGGGATTCTGCAGGATACATAAAAAAATATAAGATATAAGCTCTACCCACAAGGAAAGAGACAAGAAAGGCAGCCAGGAGGAATATACAGGGAATAATAAATAACAGTATGTAATTAAATACTAAGTGGAAAGTTAAATTGTACAGACTATCAGTACAATAGGAGTTCAGAGAAAGAGTAGAGTAAGTAGTCATTATCCTGTGTCTGGATATATCATTAAGCAGCTATAACTAGCTTTGGCCCAATACAGAAAGGATTCCTAGTTCAACTCATTCATAAAATTGCAAACTGCAAAAACAGTTACATTTCCTTGGGTTTAATACTTTTGATCTTTAATTTATCAATGAAAATATTTCCAAAAATATGTTTGAGTTTTTACTTTCCCCAACTGAACTTCACTTACAAAAATGTTGCATGAATAATAGCTCATGTTTAAGAACTACTTTAGAGTTAACAAATCACTTTTCCGCTAACAATCCCAAAAGGTAGGTAGTTGCAAGTCTAACTATATTACAAGTGAGGAAACTGGAGAACCGCATGGTAAATTAACTTGCCCAAAGACAAATCGCTCAGAATTGTTAAAATTAGGACTTGAACCAAGATCTTCTGACTCTAAACCTGATGCTCTTTCCACTACTTCCCACTTGCTCTTGTAGATAATAATAGGCCAAACCTAGAAAGCTGTCCAGCTGGCTAGGAACAAGGGTGAAAAACAAAGCACCAGTAACTTCAATAAGAAACAGCAGGAAGAGGTCTTGCAACAAGGAAGGATGGGTGAGGTCTTTGTGGGCAAGGCAGAGTATAAGTGAAGGGAGGGAACTGGCCTGACAGCCTCTTTAAGTAGTCCTGACACCACAGATTAGGGAGTGGGTGGGGTCATGAAAGAAAATATAATAATTGCCCATACTTATATGGTACTTTATGGCTTACAAATCACTTCCTTTGTCAAAACTTTCTGAAATAAGTACAATAATTATTAACTTCACTTTAAAAATGAAAACAAAGCCAAAATTTCTTTGTGAGTGATATAGAATGATGCCTTATTTGCATGGGAAAAGTTTAATAACATGAAGCAAAATATCTCTTGTTTATAAAACTAGTTTATTAAAAACTAAAACAGTTGACCTTGAATGAATTTCAAGGTCAACAACTAAATGAATGATCATATTGAAGCCTTTAAGAGCTACAATCATGCTAGATACCTCAGTTTATTTCCATCTATATTTTGAGACAAAATATGGTAAGATGAGACAAATGCGAAATAATAAACATTTGAAAATTGGGGAATCACCACACAAAAGGCTTGATATTATAGGGGAAATTTGGGGGTTGCTAGCTCTCAGCTAAAAAAAATTAAACATTGAAAATAAGGAGGTTCTTATTCAAATCACTGAAAGGCAAAGGGAATGAGCATGAGAAGTTGGTTATATAAGAATTCATCATAAGAACCTGAATATTATCAACAAAAATACAAAATGCCAAAATTAATAGAATACAAAAAGAGACAATTAATTGACTTCAGAAAATGAAGGTGATCCAAGTTGAGAGGGAGCCAAAATTGCAGAGAAAGTACATTGATTTCCCTGATCTCTACCAACTTTGTAATACATCAAATTGTATAACAACTAAAGTTATATATATATATATATATATATATACATATATATATATAACCTATGTTGTAATACAACTTTGACATAATACTTCAAAATGAATTTTTGAGGGGAAGAAACCTCAAAAGTACAAGATAAAACAAATTTTCAGTCCCCCAAAACATAGAAGGCTGGCATAAAAGCATGATTCACTCCAGGGAGGAAGTTGAAGACATATCAGTACTTCAAGGAAGTTCAAGCCTTGGGGGTGGCCAAGTCAGCAGCCTTTGCTACCAAAGCTACCAAAGCTCTCGGCCACAAATGGTAAGCTGGCAGGGCTGGACAACTTCTCTAAAAGAGATTATGGGGGTCTCTTTACTGACTATGCATGCAAACCTCTCTTGTATTGCCCATTTACAGATCAAGGTCATAGTCTTGAGTTGTGATTCCAGGCAAGTAGGGGACCCTGGTCACAGGTCCAAAGCAGAAAAGAATGTTTGAGTTTGCTCCAGACACAAGCACAAGCCAGGAGAGCATTAACTACACCTCTTCTTAGATCATACCACCTTGGAAAAACTGAAAATTAGTAGATGCACAGAGCTAACTCTGAAGGCAATTGCACAAAGGATCTGAAGCTTGGACAGTGCCCTCTTCATCACTGGAAAGGAGTCCAACTATAAGAGTAATTTATTTTAAGTTAAAAGATTTTAAAAGGCTAGCAAATGAAACAACAATTAAAAAACTAAACTAGGAAAACAATTTTGGTTACAGAGAAGACCAAAACATAAACTTAAAAGAAGATAAATTCAATATTGCTGAATCCAAAGCCTCCAAGAAAAAAATGAATTACTCTCAAGCCCCCCCCCAAAATATGGAGGAAATAAACAAGGATATTAAAAATAAAAAAGGGAAGTAGGAGAAAAATTGGAGAAAGAAATGAGAGTGATGCAGGAAAATAATGAAAAAAGTCAACAGCTTGATAAAGTTACGAAAAATACAGAAGAAAATAATATATTTTTAAAAAGAATAGACCAATTGGTTAGAAGCACAAAAAATACACTGAAGAGAAGAGTTTCTTAAGAAGAAGAATTAGCATCAAAAAGAGATATAAAAATTCACTGAGGAAAAGAACTCTTTAAAAAGTACATTTGGCCAAATGAAAAAAAGAGATACAAAAGCTCAGTCAAGAAAATCATGCCATATTTGGAACTATGCCCAAAGGGCTTTAAAAGACTGCCTGCCCTTTGATCCAACCATACCACTGTTGTATTTTTACCTCAAAGAGACAATAGGGGGAAAAGACTTGTACAAAACTATTTATAGCCACACTCTTTGTTGTGGCAAAAAAAATTGGATTACAAAGGGATGCCTTTCAATTGGGAAATGGCTAAAGAAATTGTGGTATCTGTTGGGGATGGAATACTATTGTGCTCAAAGGAATATTGAACTGGAGAATTCCATGTGAACTGGAATGACCTCCAGGAATTGACGCAGAATGAAAGGAGCAGAACCAGGAGAACATTATACACAGAGACAGATACACTATGGTACAATAGAATGTAATGGATTTCTGTACTAGCAGCAATGCAATGATCCGAAATAATTCTGGGGAACTTCTTAGAAAAAATGCTATCCAAATCTAGAGAAAGAACAGTAAGAGCAGAAACAGAAGAAAAACAACTTCTTGGCCACATGAGTCAATGGAGATATGATTTGGGATGCAGACTCTAAAAGATCACACTAGTGCAAATATCAATAATATGGAAATAGGTCTTGATCAATAACATATGTAAAACCCAATGGAATTATGCCTTAGCTATGGGAGGAAGGAGGGAGGAGGAAAGAGAAAGAATATTAATCATGTAACCATGGAAAATGTTAATCAATAAAATAAAAAATTAAAAAAAGAAAATCATGCCTTAACAATTAAAATTGGGCAAGTAAAAGCTAATGATTCCATGAGACATCAAGACACAATCAAAGTCAAAAGAATACAAAATAAATGAAAATATGAAATATTTTGTTGAAAAAGCAACTGACATGGAAAATAAATACAGGAAAGATAAACTAAGAATTACTGAATGATTTTTTTTTTAAAGAGAGGACATAGACATCTCTTTTCAAGAAATTAGCATGGAAAACTGCCCTGTCATTCTAGAACCAGAGGATAAAATGGAAATTGAAAGAATCCAATAAACACCTCCTGAAAGGAATCCCCCCAAAATAACTCCCAGAAATATTATAGCCAATCCTAGAGTTTTCCAGTCAAGAAGAAAATATTGCAAACAGCCAAAAAGAAATAATTCAATTATTGTGGAGCCACAGTCAGGATAAGACAAAATTTAGCAGTTTCTACATTAAAGGATTTGATGCCTATAATATGATAATCCAGAGGACAAGAGATCTAGGACTACAACCAAGAATCATTTACCCAGTAAAATTGAATATAATCCTTTGGGGGGGGGGAATGGGCATTCAATAAAGAAGAGGACATATGCACTCAATCGGATATAGAAATATATATTACCTTATAGGAAAGTAGGATGGAAAGGGGATCAGAGAAGAGGGGTCAATAGAAGGGAAGGCAAATGTGGCGTGGTGGTGTTCAGAAACAAAACATGTTTGAGGATGGACTGGATGAAAAGTGATAGTAGAATAAAAAGGGGGAAATAGGATGGAGGGTAATACACATTAATCACAATGGTAGAAAAATTTTAAAAGACTCGCTAATAAAAGCTTAATTGCTCAAATGCATAGATAAATGAGTCAAATGTATAAGAATACAAGCCATTCTTTAAATGATAAATGTTCAAAGGATATGAACACATAGTTTTCAGAAAAAGTAATTAAAGTTCTCTTTGAGCATACAAAAAAAAAACCCTCTCAATCACTATTCGATAAATACAAATGAAAAATCTCTGAGTTACCACCCAAACCTACAATATTTGCTAGAAAAAGATAATTATACAACTTGGAGAGGATGTGGAAAAATTAAGAAATTAATAAATATATAATATTTTAATTGATAATACTTAAAATGACAAAAATAACTTTCATAAGGTTTAAAAATTAAGTAGATCTGTGGAAAAGAGTAGTTAAAAAATCATTAGAGGAAAATGACCTAAAAAACCCAGGGTTTTACAGACCTGGAACATGTAATCTCAGAAAAAACTTTAATGTATATAGTTAATAAATGTATATGTACACATAGATACATTTATGCATATGTGAATTAATTTAATTTTATGTAGGTTAGGAGGATAGCCACTAGTAGTTGGTAGGATTACTAAGGTTTCCTGCAGAAAATTGTAACTAAAATAAATAGCAAGAGAGGCCTGCAAAGCAAATATAAAGATGGTATATATTCCAGGCAGAGTGTGACTACTACATAATGCAAAAATGAGAACTGGAGTTTCATGATTGAGGAAGAGAGAAGGCTACTTTTGCTGGATCTCAGAATATGAGAGGTTATTTATTAATACTATAGAGGAAGATCCATATGCTCCAAAATATTAATAACTCTTTTTTGCAAAGAACTGGAAATAAAATAGATGCCCATTGATTGTAAAATGGCTAAATAAATTGTGAGAGATGAATGTAATGCTTCTTTTCCCTCTCAGTGCCCTGAACTCTGTGATCTAGCCCAAAACCCACTTTCTTCATTCTTTACTTACTATACTCAATCTCAGTGCCTTCATATTAATAGTCCCATATGACTAGAATGCTAAAATGCTGAAATATAAAACAGCAAATATTTATTAAATATCTCCTGGGGGCCAAGCACAGTGCTGATTGCTGAGATGGCAACTGATAAAAAAGAAAGACAATGGGGCAGCTGAGTAGCTCAGTGGAGTGAGAGTCAGGCCTAGAGACAGGAGGTCCTAGGTTCAAACCCAGCCTCAGCCACTTCCCAGCTGTGTGACCCTGGGCAAGTCATTTGACCCCCATTGCCCACCCTTACCAATCTTCCACCTATGAGACAATACACCGAAGTACAAGGGTTTAAAAAAAAAAAAAGACAATCCATACAATCAGGGGCCTTACCATCCACAGAATCCACCTCTTCCTTGAAGATGAAGCTCAAGCATATTGTCACTTCCAATTTTTTTTTCCTTTTTAAATTTAAATTTATGTATTTGTTTGTTTGTCTGCATTAAGACAACCGGTTAGCTCCCTCTCTCCCTCTGCTTTTTGCCCTGGAGAAGGCATCATCTGACAAAAAAGATGTATGGATATATAAACTGATGTCTTAATTATTTCTATTTATCAACTTGTTCTTTGTTACTAATAATGGCTTTCCCTTTCTCAAGGTAGGGGAAAAGATTTATAAGGAAATGTAGGTGACCTAAAACTCAAATAAAACACCAAAAATTTAAAAGAGGAGGTCTGGGAGAAGAGAGATTTCTCAATCATATAACAAAATCAGCTGATAGAGACAAGCAAATGTCAGAGGTAAATATCAATCCATTAACAAATATTTGTAAAATATTTATTATGATCCCAACACTATGCTGTAGAAAATTGAAATAAATCTTTCCCTCTGGAAGATTATATTCTCGATAGGGGAGATAATATGTACCTTTATAGGCATATACAAAATAGGTACAAAGTGATTTCAGTTGAGGAAATGTTATTAATAGGTAGAGGTGATCAGAAAGAAAAATAAGTGGAAGGTAATATTTGGACTGACCCTTGAAGGAAACTAGTCAGGTTTTTGCACATAGGTCGTGAGGAAAGTGTCTGGGAGTTCTTTTTCCCATTTAAAGAAATGGCAGGAGCAAAAGGCCATTTATAGATTTCCCACAGAAACACCTAGGAAAGGTAGATAGGCTCTGGGAGGCGGGAAGAAAGAAGGGAGAGAAGAACATTAATCATGTAACTAGGAAAATATTCTAAATTAAATAAATTAATAAATAGTTTTAATTAAATTTTTTTAATAGTAGATAGGTACATGCCTTCTGTCCAAGAGCAAAATTAATGGACAATGCTTATGATCCCTAATATCTTGCACCTTAACTTGTTACGTAGAGATGGAAGCATGGAATCCCTGCAAAAATACAGGGACAACCTCACCCAGAATTCCGTACCTCCATCTCTACATAACAAACTAGAGGTATTAGGGTCGAATACTTTCCTTATATTCAGTACAGGAAAAGATATTTTGAATTCCTAGGCAACAAGATCTCGGGATTCATTGGGAAGCATCAGTCTTGGAATTCACTCATGGCTAAACCAAAGCCCAAGATCTACTAGAGGGAAAAATAATTTTCTGAGCAATTTTGCCTCTTGGAGAAGGAAGATCACCCATTTGGTCCCTGAGACTGGAAAAGCTTTGAAAAAAACTTGGGAAAATTAAGTTTATCATCCTAATTATTATAGAAATTTATTTGAATACTGTAAACTCAAGGGGAAGGTGGGCTACTATTTTGTAACTCCAAAAAATGTATCTCTTCCAGGGCAATCTAAACCCTCCATAATTTTCTAGGGGGGTTAAAGAAAGAATCACAAGAATGTTAGAACTACATAAGGGGCTTTGAGGGGGCAGGATTTGTGTATTTTTATTTATAGTCTTCTGTGCATCCTTTGAGTTCTTTATGTATTTTCTGAGTTTACTCATGGCCTTTTACGAATGGGGGGGGCTCATATTGAAATATAGGTTGTCCTATCCATATCTGGGGAAACTATAGTTATGTCTAAGTTTTGCTTAGGACATTACCCTGGAGTAAACTATGAGATGGGTGCATAATGCGCCAAAGAGAGAAATAATCCTCTAAAATAGATCTCCACGACATAATTAATGTGAACCCAGAGTCGTGTAGGTGAGTGGGAGAGACAGTTAGCTGTACCACAGGATATAGATATAGATATAGATATAGATATAGATATAGATATAGATATAGATATAGATATAGATATAGATATAGATATAGATATAGATGATATAGATATGCATATATTAAAGTTTAGAAGATGCTAGCTATTTTTTAAATTTTTAGTTAAATGCTAATACAGCATACAGTGTAGAAAGTAACAAGTTTAAAGGATATCAGTCAAAATTTATGACAAAACTTTATACAATGAGGGCACAGCAAAGGCTTGCAAAAAAAAACATGCATTGTGGAAAAAAAATAGATAAGATGCTCCTATCTTATGCCTTAACTACATAATTGAAAAAGAAAACAAGACAGAACAGAAAATACATTTGATTTTACTGCATAGCAGTGATCTGTACCATGTACAAATGGTAGGGCCAATGGAATCCAATTCTAATAGTCTGAGAACATATCAAAGTCAAGAAGGCTTAGAGAAAATAAAAAAGCGACACATTTGGAGGCAATGTGCTATAGTAGCAAGCTTATTGTATTTCAAGTGAGAGAACTTGAGTTCAAAGCTTAGCTCTGCTTTTTACCATTCAAGGGACCCTGAGCAAGTCCCTTAACCCCTCTGACATGCATATTCATCCCCCAGGAAAAGAGCGGGTGGACTAGATGACCTTTAAGGTCTTTTCTAGTTCAAATCTATATTTCTATGATCCTTCAAAATTCCTGAATCTGTTATAGTGTGGACCACATATTCATGACCAAATGAATTCAAGTATCTTAAAAATTGCTTTGACTCATGAGTATTCTTTCTATTCAGTGTTTAACTGTGACACACTAAATGTAAATATACAAATATGACATTAGCCACATATCACAAATAGTGACTTTCTTTTCCCTGAAATAGGAAAAAAAGCCAAATAAAACATTCAGATGGCAGTCCATCTCTCCAGTCCCTATGCACCAAGGTTAAAGACATGAGAATATATCAATTAGTACCTCATTCATAACCATTCAGCACTTAAAATGGTTATTTGTTAATTTTTTGATTATTGATTAATCCTGCATAACTTCAAAACTGAACTTGATATAAATGGTCAACTAATTTACAAAATGCTATGGAAATTTGGGTATTTCTCAAGGCATAATTCTTTAAAGCAACTAGAACAATAGGATGTGATCTTTGGGGTTCCTTGAATATTACTTCCCTGAATTTGGAACTGAGCTGTGCTGAGGACTTGTATTATAATCTCAGGACTCAAAAAGAATGATGATTAAGTGTTCCAGAGCCTAACACCTAACACCCTTGTGGCACTGCTACCTGAAATTTTTATGATTAAGCCTCTGTGTAATGGGGGACAAAATCTGTTCCAGGTATTACAAATCCCTCTCTTTATCTTTCAAAAATTAATACTGTCTTTCATACTAGTTTGCAACCATTTTATCAAGTGTTTCAGATCTTGAAACTCAAACAGAATATAGTGAAGCCATGTCAGAATGTTAGTACATTGAGAAGGAAGCTAAAATATCCTACTTCAAAATATATTGCCAAACTGTAACATAGGGATAATAGCATCTATCTCACAGCGTTGTTGTGAGGTTCAAATGAGATATTTGTAGGCACTGAATAAAAGCTTATTCCTTTCCTCTTCCCTTCCCAATTAGTGGGGCCAAGATAGGCTGGAACTAGACATTGAAAAATGGATAGTATTTAGATAGAAATGAGAAAAATGATATAGTCTATGGTTCATTTTGCTTGCTTTCTTGTTTGGTACTACAGAGATAATCAAAAGTTAGGAGGCTCAAAAGTTACTGAGTTGTGAAAAATATTTTAATGATAGAACACTTTATTTTTAGCAGACCTATGGTGAAATATTCATCCAAATCAGCTTTTTCTATTAGCTGTGTAATTTAATTATCTATCATTTTCGCTTATGTCTCTATTTTCAGAGATTATTAAAAGTTAGGAAGTTTAAAATTATTAAGCTGTGAAAAACATTTTAATAATAGAAAAATTTATTTGAACAAACCTATGATTTTATTAATGTTTAGAGTTCCCAGTGAGGAATTTTTTTTCTTTCACTGTTTTATCATTCACCCTGATGCTTCAAATGTGTTTCTTTCTTTTGGGGAGTCAATGAAGGAGAGCTGGTGTGGCTGGGGCAATCTATAGTTGTGTGTTTAGCAGCACAATAGTAATGTATTTCAAAGAATCTGACATCTGTAAATAATGATAAAAAGGTAGGATTTCATAACATATGCTGATTAGCTATTTTTTCTATCACAGACTCCTTTGAAAATCTATTAAACTAATGGAGCCTCTCAAAATAATGTTTTTAAGGGCACAAAATAAAGCACATAAGATTATAAATCAAACCAATTATACTGAAATTTAATCAAATTTCATTCTTAAAAACAAAAGTATGATTCTAGGTAAGTGTTTTGGAAAGAACATTGAACTAGAAATCAGACCCAGATTCCAGACTCAGCTCTGTTTCTTTCCTGTCATGATAGCATCAACAAATTACTAAAGTTTTCTGCTCTTTTTCCCCTTCATCTGTAAAATGAAGAATTTGAACTAAATGGTATCTAGAGAACATTCTTTCTAGTTCCAAATGTTTATAACTCATAAGAGCCAAAGGAAAGAATCTTGAAGGATTCACTAAAGGTTGTTTGTTTTTTTCTTTCCTACATTAAATATTTAAGGACTTTAGAAATTCTTACTCTGTGAAAAAATAACCAAAGTGAAAATATGAAGCTAAACAATAGTACATCCATTTTTTACCCTAGTATGTAAGTTACTTCTTGGCAGTAACCAATCAATTGGAAAATGGCTATTCCAAGGGCAGTAAATGCTACTCTTGGATGCTGGAAGTGTTAAAGTCTCTTCTCATAAGTCTCAGGAGCCTATTTTTACAGAAGAATTGGGTAGTCTGTAATAAGAATTCAGCTTCAGAAAAAAAAAACTGACATTTTTAAGCTAATAGAAAAACAAAAAGCATTTAAGTAGTCAAATAGGCAATCACTTTGTCATTCTAAATTTGAGATTTTTATGCCTCAGAATCCCCCACATGTCAATTTATTTTTTTAATTAAAAAAAGAACAAATGTATCATAATTGATTGTTTAATGTTTTAGGAATTATATATATATACACATAAGTGTGTGCGTATATATATATACATAAATCTATATATAGATACATATTATACATCTTATCCTATTTTTCAAGTTTATGACATCCTGTTATAAATTGTATAGTATTTAATTACACAGATGCTCAAGGTGACTGATACTCACTGATTTTAAGGAACAGATATTTGGAAGTCGAAAGATTTTTTTCAGTCCAGAAGAATATTTTTGTTCAGTTAAGTTATAATTTCATAGTACTTGAATACTAAATTCTATGCACTTGCCTGAAAGGATTTGTGTCATTTTCCAAGCTATCAATCATGCAAAGAGGAGAATAATTCAGGAAAAACTTATTCCAAATTAGTCAATAACACAGAAGTCAAAAAATAAAACTCTACTTAGCTGGCAAAATCATTACCCAAAATAGCAGTTCTGTTTATGTTAATCGCCCTTCTCTACCTCATTCCTTCCCCCCAAGAAATTTTAATAACTTCTTATTAACTCTAGGATGAAATGTATTCTCCTTACTTTGACATGCAAAATGCTTCCTATTGTATCTTTCTAATTTTTTCACATGATCACCTCCCTCAAAACAATTTCCTTTCAATCAAACTGTACTACTTGCTGATACCTAGAATCAAGTTGAGAATCAAGTCATGTGCCTTTCCTAATCTTCTTAGTTTCTGATTCTCAGTCTTCTTCCTTCCTCCTCCTCAAATGGTTACACATGCAAATACACATACACATGTGCATATAGTAGATGTTTAATAAATGCTTATTGAGTTAGATAATTTTAATACATTTTGATAAAGCAATTATAAATTGTGCACCAAATTGAATATTTAATTTTCAATAGTCTGAGTTGGGAGTTAATGATGTAGCTGGCATTTGTGTATCCTGACTTTCCTAGAACCAGATAGACTATATATAGGGATTTAGGGAGTGATCCTGAGTTGTTATAAAACTTGGGTTGGACTCTGATGACCAGATCCCTGTGACTCACTCTCCAGACCTTTTGAACCTCACAGAGTTTGTTGGCTTCCATTTTCATTCCCCAGAACTGAGAACAAATGCAGAGACCAACCATGAAGGCCTGTTTCTCTGAACCACTTTGTCTTGGATCAGATAAGTTTCCAAGGTCTCTTACCTCATAGAACGGTCTCTGTCTAAAGAAATATCCAAAGTTGTTTTGGGCCTTTCCAAGTTGTCCCTCTTGACCCTGGTCCTGACCCTACTGAATCATTTTTTTAAAGAAAAGCTCCTCCTGGCTTCATAGCTGACAGGTAAGTCCCAAATATAGAATCTTATTTCTTGAAGCAGTTTAGATAAGATGAGGTTGAAGTGTTGCCCAATCTTTCACCTATACTATTTCCCCCCCCATTATATAAAATTTTGTTTATCTCATCAATGTGAGATAATTTTCCTTTCCTTACTTTTCTTTCTTCCTCTCCCAAAGTGTTCCTCTTTCTCATTCTTCCATTCTTCTTTAGAGATCATTTCAATACAAGTGACTCATACTTATGTCTTCTATCTATGTAAACTCTCTCTAACAGCCTCAGATGATAAAGTTCTGAGGAGTTATATGAGTCATTTTCCCACATAGGAATGTAAAATTTTTAACTTGTTTAGTCCCTAAGAATCTTTCACTCTTATTTACCTTTAAATGTTTCTCTTGAATCTTGTTTTAATTGTCAAATTTTCTAGTCAGCTCTGGTCTTTTTATCAGAAATACTTGAAAGTCCTCTATTTCATTAAATATCCATTTTCCTCCTGAAGGAGTATACTCAGCTTAGCTGGATAGTTTATTTTTGGTTATGATCCTATCTTCTTTACCTTCCAGAATATCATATTGTAAGCCCTCTGTTCCTTGAAAATGATACTATTACTGATACTGACTATAACTTCATTAGATGTGAATAAGCATTTTTTGGCCATTAGTAATTTCTCTTTCATGTGGGAGTCTGGTTTTCAGCTACAGGTTTTCTAGAACTTTTCCATTTCAGAATTTCATTCAGAAGATGACCAGTAGGTTCTTTCTATTTCTACCTCACCCTCTTTTTCTAAAATATCTAGACAGTTTTCTTTATAATTTCTTGAAATATTATGCCTCACTCTTTTTTTTTGGTTGTGTTTTTTGTTATATCTTTCAGATAGTCCTTTAACTCCCCTTTTTTAGTCCAGTGAGTCTCTTACCATTCTCTTATCTCTTCCCAATTTATTTTCCAGGTCAGTTGCTTTTCCTATGATATATTTCACATTTTGTTCAATTTTTTTCTGTCACTTGACTTTGTTTTATTGTTTCTTGAAGTCTCATGGAGTCATTAGCTTACACCTGGCTAATTCTAATGTTTAATTAATTATTTTACTTGAATTTTTTATGTGTTTTAGCATTTGGTCAGTTTTGACCTGATTTTCTCTTTTATATATTTCTGCCGCTTTCGCAGCTCAGTTTGGAGGCCTATACATTTTTGTTTTTTTCTAAAGTGATATTATTCAAAGAGATCTATTGCTGCATTCTTCCTCCTGGTCTATACTCTGCAAATGCCTGACCCAGTAAGTGTCTGTTGGCTTTGTGAGTGGTTGAGTTTCTGTAGACTCTTGCCGATCTCGATCACAGTTAGTCTTCTGGGAGTGTCTGCAGCTTCAGAGCAATTGAACTGCTTGGTACTCCTTAGTTTTGTTCTCCTGCCTTGGTTTATTTACTGCAGACTTAAGTATGGGGCTAAAGGCTAAAACCGAGTACTTAGTCTGCTCTTGGACTCATTGTCAAAAGTCTATGTTTCTAGAACTTGTGCATTGTTCCTTACATAGAGAGGTCCTTTGCTGCCTTGTGATGCCTCCTCTTCACCTTGGAAGTATGAACCAGAACTGGTAATGGACAAAAGAGCTGCCAGATGGCACCTGTTCTTGCTCACAATGATAGCTCACAATCTCTTTCTGCCTAGGTATTTAACCCCGAATGTTCCTTGAATGCTGGATTGTTCACCATTGCTCTTACCACCACAAACCCCTAGGACTCCTTCTGCCTGCTGCATTCTTGTGACCATTTCCTACCTCAGTGTCTGTAGATCTCTCTATCTTTTTTTTAAATCTTACCTTCCATCTTGGAGTCAATATTGTGTATTGGCTCCAAGGCAGAAGAGTGGTAAGGGTAGGTAATGGGGGTTAAGTGACTTGCCCAGGGTCACACAGCTGGGAAGTGTCTGAGGCTAGATTTGAACCTAGGACCTCCTGTCTCTAGGTCTAGCTCTCAATCCACTGAGCTACCCAGCTGCTCCTGATCTCTCTATCTTTTTAAGCTCCCATTGGCCTAGAAAAATGACTCACTTTTTTTCCTTGTCTTTTTCACTCAATATTCAGCTTTGAGTATTTTCCAGGTCATCATTGAAGAAGTTATTGGGAAGCTAAGGCAAAATTTCTAGCTTTTACTCCAACTTTTCGGCTCTGCATCCTCCATATTATCTTCACAAAGTTCTTCCTTATAATTCATGATGATCTCTGGAAGCAAGCTTCCCAGGTTCTCCTTATGGGGAAGTTAAGCCTGTTAAACAAATTAAGTCTATGCATGTTACAGAACATAGTATCAATGCTACTAACAACATTTGAATAGTTACTTATTTTGCTGGGTCCCCTTGAGATAAAATCCTTTCAGAGAGGAGAGGGGAGAAAAGAGGGAAGAAAATTTTAATAATGTTTTGAAACCATGTCTTTCACAACAAGATAATCTTGCAGAACCAGATTTTTTAAAAAGAGAAAGATAGACACATACAGGGAGGGCCCTTGCAAATGGGCTTCTAGGCACATCAGAGGTTTCTATTAAGTAACATGCCAAGCCTTTCTCTTTTGATGGGAACTGATCTTTTGTCACCTAAGAAAAAAGCAATATCCCTAGCTTTAGAGATAATACCTATTGGATTTGGTGAATTACTGCAGAAATCTTGACTCTGAGGTCTCAGCCATCATACGAAGCCAGGTGTGAGAGGATTTTTCAAGGATATCATAATTGAGTAAAACTTTCTTTAGGTGGTGTGAATTCTTCCATATTTTTACTTACACCAATTGTAAAATATATGCCCCAGGAGTACAACAAAAAACACAACTAAAGTCATTTTTCAGGGTTTCATTATTTTGTATATCATTGATATTTGCCGAAGTTCCCATTTCCTAAATACATTTCTAGCCAGCAATTTATATTGAAAAATATATTTTGTTTTCTTTTTAAGTTCTGATTTGATGATTATGATACTATTAAACTACTTATTGTTGGAGCCCCCACATCAGCAGAATTCCAAGATCTGACCTTGCAAGAGATGAGATACCAACAACAAGTGAAGTTCTTCAGGAGGAAGGGATACACTTTGAATTTAGTTCTGAGCACCACAATATTGGAAGGGCATTGAAAAGCTAGAATATCAAAAGGACAACCAAGATTGTGAGAGACCTTGACTTTATGCCATATGACAATCATTGGAGAAGTCTGGGAATGTTTAACCTGAAGATAGGAAAATGAATTGGGCAAGCATGATAGTTGGCTTCAAGTACCTGAAGAATCATCACATCCAAGAGGACCTAAACTTGTTCTATGCAACCCCAGGAAGTAAGTCTAGGAACAACGGGTGGATGCTGCAGAAATCAATTCAGATTTGATGTCAGGAAAAGTTCTCCTAAAATTAGAACTATCCAAAAGTAGAATGAGCTGCCCCTAGAGATAATGGATCTCCCTTTCTCTTTATGATTACTTGTCTTATAGGTTGCAATGAAGACTGTTTTCTGCATATGGGTTAGACTAGATGATGTGTGAGTTTCCTTCCAACTCTTAATTTCTGTAAATAATGGTTTAGAAAATAATTACCCTGGATCAGTGTGATCTGAGAAGGACAAATCTTACACTGAATATTGATGGAGGGAAGGGGATAAACATATATGAATCATCTATTCGCCAGGTACTGTGCTAAAGACCTTTTCATATATTCTCATTTGATTCTCACAACCAGTTTGTGTGGTATATGGTATAATTTTCTAGAGGAATTTGAAGAAGAAAGGGATTAAGTGACTTGCTTAGGGTCACACAGCTAAAACTATCAGAGACTGGAATTACGGTCTTCCTGACTATTAACCTAGTCCTCTATTCACTGAACCATCCAGCTATATAGTGAATAGTAATCAGACAACCATTGAGATAAATTTAGATCTGTTAAGAAACTGAAAGATTATCAAGCCTAATGCACTCATTTTCTAGAATAGGAAATTCAAGTGTAATTTCTTTGTCTAAACAGTTTCTTACAGATATTTGGCTACCTACCTTAGCATGGAAACGCAAATTTCTCAGATTAAATGCTGAAGATTAATAGTCATAAATTTGTGCTCACAGGTAGCTTACCTTAGGACAAAATAAAATCAGTCAAGTTGGCATTAGTTCAAAAGCTAATGTTAACACCCACAAGTCAAGGACTTTTAACATCTACCTTTGGCTTTGCCTAACTACAGCCTCAAACTGAAGAAATCTACCTACTGAAATGTTAAACTCCTCACTAGTATCACATAGTTCTTCACAGTTGTCTCTCTAACCTCCCCTTTTTAATTTTCAATTTCCCAGGACTCCCAGAAAAGAGTGAACACTGGTGCTTTTTGCTTTTTTAGATTACAAACTTTGATATTAATAAAGAAGGGTTCAGCAGGCACTAAGATCTTTTGGATTCCAGACTTGGCCAGATTTCTCACCTGTTGACCCTGAGCAATGTCTGTTCCAGACATATATAGATATTCTTCTACTTGTTTTTGTTCTTTTGTTTTCTTCCCTCTTTGTGAGTAGGACATCATTAAAGAAAAAAAGAACAAAAATAATGTAATTTTGTCCTTGGACCAGAGCAAGGCATACCTAATGGACAACTGTTCCAATGAAAACTATTGGTAAATCCCATATCATGGCATAAGCAAGGAATAGATCTCCTCCAATGGGGAACTTGTGAGAAGATACTGACAAAATATATAGGCATTGACAATTTATAAGCTTTGGAGGCAAATACCACCCAGAAGCAATTTGAATTCATTTGGGTAATTTAGTATTTGAACCCGCAGAACAAGTCCTAGGAGGTTTTGAGGGAAATATGTGTGTATATATGATATGTATATATATATATATATGATGTTCATCTATTTATGATGATCTTAAACTTTTCTATGTGTCATGGACGCTTTTGACAGCAGGGCAATGCCTTCTCACAATAATGTTTTTCAATGCATAAAATTAAATATATAGAATTACAAAGGAAACCAAATATACTGAAATAATTACCAAAGCCCATGAACAACTTTGAAGTCTGTTCATGGACTGTCTGTTCATGGACCCCATGGGAGTAAGTAGACTCAAGATTTACAACCCATCATTTAGAGTTTTTTTTGTTTTTTTAAATAGCTGGAAATTAATGATCATATCAATAGGAAAAGAATAAATAACCAAAGGAAGGTTTTCTAATTAATTTTCTTTGTGATACAAAGAGCAGGTTAGCTTTACATATGAGACAGATGAAGCAAGTAGTCATTTACATGACTGAATAATACCTAAATAATATCTGACTAATATCTTCACTAAAATGGCTTCCAAATTCCCCTACAGAGCAAGACAAAGTCCCTAAATAGCTACATTCCCTTCTAACTGGGTGGCCAGTGGCTACTAAGCATGAGTATAGAGAAGGCAAAGTATTACCTTCTCATGATGCAACAGTTATGGAGGACATTAATTCTATACATCCTGAGGTGCTGAATGAAATGTAATTTCCCAAAGCAAGAATGGCACAAATGATGGTTAAGATCTTTATCAGCCAATTAAGCTTACACCTGTCTGGAAATTTCCCAGAACACTTTTCACGTGATTCAGCCACTCATTTTATTGAGAAGATTGAGGCCATCAATTTTTTGAGCTCCTACATCATCCATACTCTCTGTCTCAAAATGGTTCTGACATGTTTTCTTCCATATCTTCTGCTTAAAAGGAAAATAATCCCCTAATGTTCCTTCACAGGCAGATCTCTCATATTTTCTTTACCTTTTTCTGTTGCTTTGACTTCACTCCTTTCTTGGTCTCAATGACCCTTTAGCATCTTGGTCCTCCACCTGTCTTGGAGACTATATTGTGATTTCCTAATTCCTCTCTCTTCTCTTCTCTTGTTCAAATATTACTTATTTTTCAAGACCTATCTCAGGTTTACTTCTTCCACATAGCCTTTCCTGAGTGCTTTAGCCTGAGCTCTCTTAGCATTAACTGTACGTACTACTCACAGGACAATTGCCAATTGGTAAATTGTCTTATGTTATTTGCATGAACATAGTTTGACTCCCCCAATTAGATCATAGGTTTCTCTGAACCAGGGACTTAAATTTATTTTTTATATTTAACATAGCATATTAAATATATAATATATTTATATATATATATTGTTTTTTATATTATATTTTGTTAACTTTTTGTATCTTTCTCCTATTAAGCATTCATTGACAAATTGTTAATTAATTTGAAAATCCACTGAAGTGATATACAGATTCCTTTACATGGTATGGAGCTAACCTTATTTCTTAAAGCTTTTGCTAATGGAAGACATGCTCTGGCAGGTCCTATAACAAGCCAGGGGAAAAAAAGAACAACTTCTGGTATGACCCCAGCAATGGCCTGAATAACTTGTGCCTGAGGACCAGTTTACCTAATACCAAAGTTCAAAAGGGCTCATCCTTAGCTTGGCAGCCAGAGGATATATTAATCAGTCACAGCAACTCATGAAGATTATTTATTAAGGGCAGAGAAGTTTGGATTTTCCTTGGTGAAGGGAATACTCAAGACAGTAAAGTTATAGATACTTGGAAAACAAACAGAAAATTGACAAATAATGTTTAGAAGAGATATTAAGTTGATCAGCTAAAGAACTAGAAGAACAAATATTAAAATAGATCAAAGCAATTTTCTCATTAGAATTCATTTAAGGAAATACATGTTCAGATTTTTCTCCTCTTTCCCCACCCTGCCTAAGCATGGAGCATTCCTTTCTTTTTCTGTACATATGCCTTATCAAGAAATCTTATGGGAGCTTAGTCTCTGGTAAACAGCTTACTGTAGTACTAATAAAAGGAAACAGAGTTCAGAATGCTGGAAAATTAAATATCTCAGATTACTTAAAATGCTGCTCTACTCTGGTAGTAAAAATAAAATAAAACACAAGTGAAAACCGGTGCCAAGAACCCTAACGTGGAATGCTAGAGACAATGGTTTGAAAATCACGCATGAAGCCTGTTTCCCCAATGGCAGCCCATTACTATGGGAAGTGCCTCAGCTTGTCTCTTAAATGATTCTCCATTTCAAGACACTGGCTCTCCAAGTGCTAACCTCACGCGCATAGAAACCATGCCAGTTCACTCTAGGCATGGTTCAAGTTTAGTCTTTGAAAGCCTCCTTTATATCCTCCATTTGTGGGGCTATTTTGGGAGGGGTTAGGGTGCTACATGAGTCTACCAGATGGCACTTAAAAGAGAATAAGCAAAAGTCCACATATTCTCAGAATTTGCACTAGACAAGAAAGCACCAATTTTTGTTTTTTTTCTCATTGAGAAGGTGGTTTTACTAAGAAGGTGGTTTTACTAAGCACAGGACTGTACAGTAAGAAACCGGTTTCCAGAGAGAGTTTTTAAATGGGCTTGAGGAACCTCACGAAGTGGGAACTTAGAGTCTCTTAACACCTATTCCATGAAGACTTCAGCACCCTTCCAGAGTGAGTCTTAATTCATTTGAGTCACGTTTCCCAGATACCCTAAGAAAAGATCAGGGCATGGTTAGGGGGAAAGAGAGGGATAACCAGAAACAGAACAGAAGGCTCTCCTGAACTCTGGCACCCAGCAAAGAGTGGGGAAGGGAGATGCTGCTAACAAAAACAGGAGATTCACTGCCTGTATGTGGATGTTGTGACCTACCAGAAGCCTACATGGTATTAAAGGCAGACTCACTGCATGGTATACAACAAGAAAAAGATCTCATAAATTCTTTCCTCCCCTCACACTCTCATAAGCCTACCGTGTGAGATCTGTGGGTACTAGTTACAAAATAAGGCTCAAGGATAAAAGAGGAATGTCTTTCAGAACTGTAAACAGATAAAACCATCAAACACACTCTATCAGACACGTGCTTTATAAGCCAGGTTAGAGAGTTGGTCCCCTGGAAAAGGGATTGGTATTTTTCTATCTGTATAGTACTTTAATATTTGCAAAGTTCCTGATATATATTATCCTTATTTCATCTTAATTGTTCTCTTGTCTATTGCAAAATCTGAGAATATGTTGACTTTTGTTTATTCTCTTTTAAGTGCCATCTGGTAGCCCCATGAAGCACCCCAGCCCCTTCCAAATTAGCTCCATTTCACAACAATCCTGTGAGGTAGGAATTTTTTTTAATTAGTCTATTGATAGATGAGGAACTGAGTTTGATATAGGATAAGTGACTTGCCCAGGAATGCATAGCTAGGTAAATAGCTGAGGCAAGATTCCTTGGGTTTTCCTCACTTCTGGTCCAATGTTTTATTTGCTATGACACCTCCCTAAACATTATCACCATTTTCTGGAGAATTGGCAAGAAATGCAGAATGGAAAGTAAGATTAGCAATAGAAAACATGGTGGACAAACTCTGTCTTCAAGAAGAAAACCAGACTGGAGAAGCAAAATCTCAGAGTGAAAAAAAGTGGCAGAAGGGAGAGAGTGGTGGAAACAGCAAGGACAATAAGAGGACCATTTGCTGAGAGCTGGGTGATCCTACATTTGGAGTAGAGGTCAGCAGATAGGAACGATGACAGGAAGCAATGTCATCTGATAGGAAATGAGAAGGATTGTAGGAGGCAAGGAAAATAAGACAAGCAAGAGGGGAGCCATGCAGTTTCTCAACAATGCCAGGGATGGGTGAGTAGGTGACAGCAAAATTGACTGTATTAATTAATTAATCAGGTATTAAAAGCAACTGTATTAATTAATCAGGTATTAAAAGCAACAGATACTGCAGAGGTTTCTTGGGATGGTTGCTCCTTGGAAGGTATAACTACTTTATATGGGCTTTGATATAAGACCAATTCCATCATTTTACACCTAAACCTCTTCCTGTTTTGAAACTTGAGAACCAAGGGGCTTGCAAAGGACCATAGTAGCTGAAATTATTGAGTTCCAGATAGATCATTTGTGTAGGTGCACCAAACTAGAGAAGCAAGAGATCCCCAAAGTATATGTAGACCCTTTATGCCAAGAAGGAGACACTAGCATAAAGTTTAATCATAAAAACATTCTAGACTCTTCTAATATTTAAATTGAGCACATCAAAAAAAGTCACATTCTTTAAGGAATGGCACCATTTTCCAAATCACTAAAATTTTGACTAAGGCTTGGCTCCAATTCCTTTCCTTTACACTCAATCTCCTAATCAATCACAAAATATAGTTAATTCTTCCTTTAGAATGACTTTTATACCTATGTCTTACTTTTCATTCCCATTGAAAATACACTCTGCATTAGAATTGTCTCCTCCTCTTAAAGACAATAAGGCATCTAAAAGACAGCTGAAAATTAAGGCAAAATAATTTTCATTATTGACTATCAACAATACTTTCAGAGTTCAGTAAATTAACACTTACCATTGTAGAATTATTGGTGCCCCATGCCTCTGTGACTAAATTATATGGATCAATCTGAAAATTGCTAACAGATTGACTGGATAATTACATAGACCCTATATGTTATAGGGATAGATGTGAGAGAAAAAAAAACCACCACTTAATGAACTTAGTAAAATTGGGAAAATAAGACACTATCCACAGACTATGCATTAATCAATTGATTCTATGCAATTATTTCTATCCTATATTTTATGTCTTCAAGAATTTTTTTTTACTTTTCAGCAAATATATACAATTTGAATAATGATAAGCCATTTAAAATATAGCTATAAAATGACAAATTTTCATGATTAGACTACCAACTTAATATTAGTTGATGTTATAGACTAAGTTTCTTAGCAACAGACACCCTATAACCCTGGTAACTATAAAGAGTGTTTACAAAATAAGGACTTAATAAATGTATTACTGTCTTTAAAACATAAAAATATTTTAAACTAAAACTCATAACAGTGTTATTAATGGCCCTTGAAGGTATACAATTTTAGTTCAAATTTAGACCATCCTCAAATGCCGATCATATCCCTAAGAAGAGGTAAGAAATAACTGCTTAACGAAAAAGATACATAGCTGTAAAATTTGTAAAAAGCATACCAATTATGGGAGCATGTATATGGGGAATGAAGGAAGGAAGGAAAGAAGGAAGGAAGGAAGGAAGGAAGGAAGGAAGGAAGGAAGGAAGGAAGGAAGGAAGGAAGGAAGGAAGGAAGGAAGGAAGGATGGAAGAATTTTAATTGGGGAAGAAAACACACAAAAAGGAACTAAAAAGTGGAGGCGAGGGGAGAAGAGAAGAAACAGCACCTTGAACAAGGGCATGGATTTAAAGTTCAGAAAGTCAGGAGCTTGTGTGGGGTATAAACACTGACTGGCCAGACCCTTCCACAAAACAGCAGCCCAAGAAGGAACTTTTCAGGTGGAAAATACTTTTAAGGTAAGATGACACAGAGTTGTGTTTTGAATCTTTGGAATAAGTACTGACAACACATATCCAGCAAAATTCCAAAGTGCCAAATGATACAAATGAAAAGTAAAAAAACAAACAAACAAAAAAAGCTCTATGAACTTGAAATCTCCCTGCCCTACCACTGCTGCCACCATGACACATACACATATAGAAACATACATATGTAAACATTTTAAGGTTGCATTCTGAATTGACTATCAATTGATCTGGAAGATGAGTTGGATAGAGAGAAAATGTTAAAACATACACACATTTTATTTTTAAAAGTTCAGAGAGGTTGCTAGTATTCATATGAATATTTTCTTAACCTATATGTAATAGTATTCTAACATAATTTTGATTATACAAGTTGTTGAGATATATATACATATGTGTATGTATATGCATGAAGTAAATATATATGAATGTATATATATATGAGCATGAAGTTGCCCAATAAAATGCATACATATGCATTTTATTGAGTAACTTCATGCTTACTAGTCCTAAAGCAAAAATAGTCTGAAAAATAAAGTTGTTAAGGAAGCCTTAAGATCTGACCATGAAAAAATACTTAGAGAAATTGTTCCCAGAATACTTAAAAAAATTAATTTTTAACTATTCATTAGAAAGACAAATATTAAAGTTGAAGTGTAAACATTTTGGCCACATACTGAGAAGACTGGACTTACTGGAAAAGATTCTGATGCTGGGAAAAATTGAAGAAAGAAGGATAAGAAGGTAGCAGAGGGTGAGATGGATAGTATCATGAAGACAATAAACATGAGCTTGGACAGTTGCTGGGAATACAATTAATTAAAATAGTTTTTCCTTGCTAGGAGCTTATAATCCAATGGGGGTAGGCAGCACCCAAAAGGAAGAAAAAAAGCAGGGATGAGGGGCACCAGGAAGTATCTTGTTCTGTGGAGGTGAAACCAGGCAGAACAGCAGACATAAAGCGGAGGGGAAAGGGAAGCCATTGAGAGGATTTTGGTACTCTGCCCTCAAGAAAACAATATTATTCATAAATCATGGATTTTAGAGATATACGTGACCTTAAATATTGTAAAGTTTAATCTCAGGTTTTTAAAGTGAAGGATACTCAAGCCATGAGGATGTATACACTTTCTCTAGGGTCATAAGACAGTAAATAGGAGAATTTGGATGCAAATTCAAATTCCTCTGATTTAAATTCCAGTGATCCATTGATATAACAGTATAAAAGTTTGTATAACATTGTGGGAAGAACATGGTGGCCATGGAGCAAAACTGGGTTATGGCAGCTGTGGGTCCTTCAGGCTCTAGAACTAGGTCATCTTTATTTCCAAAAAGCATGAGGCCCATTGATGGATGGCACAGTTCCCAAATATACATGATATTCAGAAAAGATTAGTTCCCCCCATTAAACAGTGAGCTCCTTGAGAGCAAGAAGTGTTTTTTTGTCTTTTTAGTATCTTCAGAGTCTTACACAGAGCCTGGCACATAGTAATCACTTCATTAGTTCTTTTTTATTTGATGAGGCTTGACTTTCGCCATCTCGGAAAGCTTACAGCATTCATGAACTTTAATGGCTAAATGCCTACAGGCCAGTTTTTACTTTCACTCAGAAATATTTCAGTTTTTACCTTTTGTTGTGTTGACTTGCAGGTGTAGAAGGAATTTGTACCAGAAAAGGGCACATTCAGCCACCTTTTGAGGCAATGGAAACCTTGCAACCTTTTTTTGTTTACAACAGTTTAAACTTCAGCTACCATGTTCGAGGCAGTGCCCAAATGTTGACACCAAATGGCTTGACATGATTGAGTATTGTTAGCATAGCAGTGCTATGTTAGTGCTAGTACTTTATACAGCAAAATATTTATACAGCAAGTCATGTTCTAGTTTTTGGACCAGAAGGAATGCTGCGCTTCTTGATTTAAGTGCAATCTTAAAATGGTGGTAAAGGGAATTACACTATAGTTTAAATAAATATTTGGCTTTATGATCCTATGAGGCAAAATCACATGCATGCTGGTATGTTTTTGAGTGAAAGCACCAAAGAAAATTCTTCCCACATGGGAAGTGTTCTATTATTCTCCTGAGTAGTTGATATGCAAATACAGCTATCTAAGATCTACTTGGTACCTTCTTTCTCTGAGTTGACAGCTTAAGTTTTGACCCTAGACAGCTGAGCCTCCAGCACAATTTCCTAATATAGATTAGGAAAAATATCTTCCATCTCCTTTTCCTAACATATATTCTTTCCATCCCATCATACTTAACAGCAGTTATAATAAAATGTAATGTTTACTTTTAGAAATTCCATAAAACTGTAAAGCTCCTCTAGGCAAGAAAGGCATTCCATGTTATCCCACATAGGAACCTTGTTCCACCATCAATGGATCAAATATTAGAAGAGAATTTTGGCCATTGGACCTACTTCTGCCACAAGTCTAGAGTTAATCTTATTCCAGGTTCCCTTTCAGTGGTGATATGGCAGTTAAATTCTTTAGACCTGAAATACCCCTCTCCTAGGAGGTGGTGAAGTATAAATTGATGAGCAAATGGAGTTCAACATTCACAATTATAACTGTATATAGACTGATGGTTACAATAAAAGGTGAATGCAGGAATATTGAGTTTTTAAGAAGATTTTACTGAAAGAGGTATAACAGAGAGAAATGGAATTATCATGGATTCATAAAATTCATTAAGGAGGGAAACTCTCAATTGTTTTTAATTATGAAGTATTAATTAAGAGGAAGCTACCAAAGAAAAAAGTCTTTGTTTGTCTTTCTCTATTTTTTTATATTGGGACAGAAAAACAATATGGATACCTAAAATTAACATTTTGGCTATGTTATCCTAAATGAAATAAATTTTTAGGATAGTCAATTAATTATATTGGTGATATGTTCAACACAATAACATGGAAATTAATAAAATAAAGATATTCTTTTCTCTATGTTTAATTGGTTGACCTATGTGAAAACATTCAAGTTTAGCATATAATTTGGGACAACACCAATTTCCATTCCTCTTTATTTTAGCTTTTCCTTAGAATCCTTGGTTAGCATTTATATCTATAAAAGTAGCCCTGTACAAAGAAAATTGGCCTCAATATCAGAAAAGCCTAATTCGGGTGCCAGCTCCTGCATTTATTAGACATATGAGTCTGGGGAATTTACTTAACTTTTTTTCTGGAGCTCTCAGCCACAGAAGATAAGGAGGGTCAGACAACTGCTCAGAAGGAAATTAGAGGGGGCCTTTGCTGGCCCTAGGGTAAAGCTTATTTTACATTGCCAAAAGGCAGACCCAAGTAGTATTCCTGCGGCCAAGTTCCAGGGTTAGAAGGAGCACCAGCACACATTAGCACTTGCAACCACAGGGGAGCAGAGGACATTGGACAGTCCTAAGAGGTAAAAAAGTGCATGGGGTTACTCAAAAACCAGATCATAGACCCTGGAGAATATTAAACTCACATCTCCTTACATCATACCACCTTGGAAGAACAGAAAGCAGAAAAATCCCCAGTGTCAGCTCTGAAGACAGCTTCTACCAAGAACCTGAAGCTTATAAGAATGCTCCCTTCACCTCAGGTACAGAGTACAAATTTGTTAGTATTTTTTAATTAACAGGGGGAAAAAAAAAGCTAGAACATGAGAAAGTTATTTGGCAACAAGAATGACCAAAATACAAACTCAGAAGACAACAAAGTCAATACTGCTGCAACCAAAACCTCTAAGAAAACTATAAATTTTTCTCAAGCCCCAAAATAATTAATGGAAGAGGCCCAAAATAATTTTGAAAATCAATAAGAGAAGCAGAAAAATATTGGGAAAAGAAATGAGTGTGATAGGAAAATCATGGGAAAAGATCGAACAGCTTGGTAAAGGAGGCATAAAATAATACTGAAGAAATTAATGGTTTAAAAAACAGAATATGGCAGTTGGTAAAGGACACACAAAAATACAATGAAAAGAAAAACTTTCTAAAAAAGCAGAATTGGCCATATGAAAAAAAGACATACAAATTTTTATTAAGGCAACAACTCTTCACAAAGTAGAGCTGGCCTAATAGAAAAGGAGATACAAAAGCTCACTCCACAAAATCATTTCTCAAAAATTAGAACAGGGAAAATGGAAGCTAATGACTCCATAAGACATCAAGAAATAATCAAAATCATTTTTCCAGGTTAAGATGGCTGCAGAGCAGGATGCTTAACTCTCCTTACCATCAACCCATACATGATGCCTCAAAAGGACAAAAAACCCAAGTCCAGATGAATGAAGGGACCCCACAATAAGGTGCATCATCGAAGGTACATGGGATTTGAGCATTTCCACTCTATAAAGGGTGAAATAGCTCCCACTAAAAAGATCAACCCTCCCCCACCCCATCTACAATGCAAAAGTCAGAGCCAATGTACCAGAACTAGAGTGAGTGTGGGGCAATCCCTAAGTTATTGGCAGCTCACTAGGACCACCAGGGGTTTGCCCCTGAGAACAGCAAGACTTGAGATGCCAAGAGGCTAAAGAGCACAGAACTTGGGCCCAGAGTTAGAGCTGAAGAGCAACAGGCAGTGGAAGCAGCGTGCTGAGACTTGAAAAAGGGCCTTGGGCAGAGGAGAAACTTGGGGCAATCTCTGAGTTCTTGGCAGCAGACTGGGAACACCAGGGGCTTTATCCTGAGAACAACTTGACTTGAGACTCCAGGAGGCTAAAGAGCTCAGACAATGGGTATGAGAATAGAGCTGAGAGGGACATCAGACAGTAGAAGCCATGCTGAGACTCATAAAGTAGCCTCAGACAAAAAAATCCTCCATAGCTTCATACACAGAGAGTGCCTGCCTCACTCAGACTTCTGGATAAGAAAGAAAAACCAGCATAGTGATGGTTAATCAACTATTAGAAAGAACAAGAGAAAGGCACTGACACTGGCTCATTTTTATGGAGCAAAAATCCAGACCACAGAGCAGACAGCAGAGGAGGACAAACAAGTAAACACATCCAACTCTTCCCCCCAAAATGAAAATTGATCACAAGCTCTTAAAGAGTTCAAATTTGAGATCATGAGAAAGATGGAAGAGATTTGGCAAGAGAAGTGGGAAATAGATAAAAAAGAAATCAAGTTTAAAAGACAGAAACTTCCAATTGGAGAAAGCTGCCCCAAAATCAAATGAAATGATAATCAAATTGGAGTACAAAATTAAATAGCTGGAAACCATGAAAAACAGGATAGACCAAACTGAAAAGGAAAATCAAAAGATTATAGCAGAAACTCAGTTTCTATAGACCAAGATTGAAATAGTAGAAACCAATGATCTCAAAAGATAGTAAGAACTAATAAAGCAAAGTCAAAAGAATGACCAAATAGAAGGGAACATGAAATATCTCACTGACAAAATGACAGACCAAGAAAACAGTTCTAGAAGAGACAATTTGAGAAGAAACAATTCTGGAAAATCAGAAACAAACAGGAATCTTGACATCTGTAAGAATGAAATTTGAGAGATGCCATCTTTAAGTATACATATGTATTTTCTATGGACACGTGGAAATTATCAAACTACATTTCCCGTGGTCCAACGGGTTTCCGTTTCCTGTTCTTTGGGCATGGGGACGCCTACGTCTCCACGCAGAGAACAGTTTAAATCTCCCAGGGTGAGGAGGAACGCTCCCTTTTTTTAGCAGGAAGTTGCCCTCTTGGCCAGCAGACTCAGGAAGGGAGGTAACAATAATGGCTGGGGCGGCAGTTTTGAATTCTTACAAGCGTGTGGTCTAATAACTTTATCTATCAGCATGGCTTTAATTAAAATACTAATTTATATTATTATACCAGCCCTTATCATTTTTTATCTTTATACATCATACTTAATTAAATTATCCAAGAAAATTACCCTGATATTCTTCAACAAGAGGGCAAAATAGACATTGGAAGAATCCATAGATCACCATCTACATTAAATCCTCAAAAGACAACCCCCAAGAATATAATCGCCAAATTCAAGAGTTTACAAGTTAAGGAGAAAATATTACAAGAAGCCAGAAAGAGACAATTAAGATATCAAGGAGCACCAATCAGGATTACACAGGATCTGGCAGCCTCCACACTAAAAGACCGCAAGGCTTGGAATATGTTAATCAGAAAGGCAAGAGAACTGGGTCTACAACCAAAGATCACCTACTCATCAAAACTGACTATATACTTCAAGGGGAAAGTATGGGCATACAAAAAATAGATTTCCACGTATTTGTAAAGAAAAGAACAGAACTAAGTGGAAAGTTTGATGTCTCACAACAAAAACCAAGAGAAACATGAAAAGGTAAATAAGAAAGAAAGGGGAAAGAAAAAAAATTCTTTTTTTTAAAATTTGCTTCTTTAAGGACTGCAATCAGATGAAATTTTTTCTATTCCTATATGAAGAAATGTTACAGGTAATTCTCAAAAATTATATTCACTATTATAGCAATTATAAGAATTATTCATAGGGAAAGGCTAGAGTACAAAATGGTCTAAGACAATGTGCAAAAAAAGAAAAAGGGGGAATAGAACAGGGTACCAAGAGAAACTTGAAGGAATAAGAAAAATAGGATAATCTATACCACACAAAGAGGTGCATCAGAAAGGGGAAGGGATGAAAACTATTATAAGAAGGAGAGGAAAAAAGCATTAATAGGAAATACTTAAACCTTACTCTAATTTAATCAATTATGAGAGGGAAGAGCAGCTAGATCCATTGGGATATCAACTTCTATCTTACCTTACGGGGAAAGTCAGAAAGGAAAAACCAAGGGGGGTTAGTGGGGCAAGGAGTTCAAAAAGGAAGGGAAAGAGAGGGGGGAGAGAATTTAATAGACCTTAAAAATAATAAGAGGGGAATAGAAAAGGAGGGGATGGAAAAGGAAGTAAACTAAGGGAGGAGATAAGGGGGACAGATTAAAAGCAAACCATTGGTTTAAAAAGAAATAGCGAGGTTCCTGGTTAAGATGGAGGCAGAGTAAAAAGCAGCTCTTAACCTCTCCTGACCGAAACATACAAGACTCCTCAAGGGGACATAAAAATAAGTCCAGACGAATGGAGGAACCCCACAACAGGGTGCAGTGTGGAAGGTACGTGGAATTGGGACATTTCCATGCTATAAAGAGGTGAAACAGCTCTCACTAAATCATGGGCTGAGCAACATCCCCCGCCACCCGCTCCACACACACCACCTATAACACCAAAGCCAGCTAAAAAGAAATAGAGCAAGTTTGGGGCACCCATTGAGTCATTGGCAGCTCCAGGGCCAGTTCCTGAGAGCAGCAAGATTTAGGTCCCCAAAAAGCTAAAGAACGAGCACGAACTCTGAGCATGGGATCAGAGTGCAGGTGCAGGCGGAGGCGCGGGAGGAGGCAGACATAGCCTCAAGCTAAGGCTCTGAAACCCTGAGTGGGGAACCAGTGCAGACAGGTATACGACTGTAGAAGCAGCGCCCTGAGACTTGTAAAGAAACCTCCAGCAGAGGATCAAGCAAGGGGGTCCACCAGGGGGCTTGACCTTGGAAAAAACCAGACCTCAGACCTCAGGAGCCAAAAGACCGCAGACAGTCACTGAGCGCGAGGATAAAGCTGAGAAGCTGCTGGGCTAATGATGGCTACCCAGACTCAGGAAGTTCAGAAAAGAAAGATTAACAACAAGAAAAAGAAGTCTTTAACACTCGACAACTTTTACACAGAGAAAATCCAGACAACCGAGCAAACAGAGGAGGAGAACAAACAAGCATCCGGACCCTCCTCAAATAAGGAAAATGGGTTACAAGCTATGGAAGAGTTCAAAACTGAGATTTTGAGGAAAATGGAAGAGATCTGGCAAGAAAACAACAGTTTAAAAGGTAGAATCTTGCAATTGGAAAGTGAAGCTCAGAAATCAAATGAACTCATAAGCAAATTGAACACCAGAAATGACCAGATTGAAAAGGAAAACCAGTCCCTAAAGGCTAGAATTGAGCAATTAGAAGCTAATGATCTCTCAAGACAACAAGAACAAATAAAACAAAGTCAAAAGACTGAAAAAAATAGAAGGAAACATGAAATATCTCAATGAGAAAGTGACAGACCAAGAAAACCAGTCTAGAAGAGACAATTTGAGAATCATTGGTCTTCCAGAAAAACCAGAAATTAATAGAAACCTGGACTCCGTACTAAAAGAAATTATTCAGCAAAATTGCCCTGAAGTCCTATAACAAGAGGGCAATATAGACATTGAAAGGATCCATAGAACACCCACAACATTCGATCCAGATAAGAAAACGCCCAGGAATATAATTGCCAAATTCAAGAGCTTCCAAGTAAAAGAAAAAATCTTACAAGAAGCCAGAAAGAGACAATTCAAATATCAAGGAGCACCAATCAGGATCACACAGGATCTGGCAGCCTCCACAATAAAAGACCGCAAGGCTTGGAATACAATATTCAGAAAGGCAAGAGAGCTGGGCCTGCAACCACGGATCAACTACCCACCAAAATTGACTATATATTTCCAGGGGAAAGTATGGGCATTCAACAAAATTGAAGAATTCCAAGTATTTGCACAGAAAAGACCAGGGCTAAATGGAAAGTTTGATATCCAACCACAAAAATCGAGAGAAACATGAAAAGGTAAATAAGATACAGAGGGGAAAGAAAGAAAACTCATAATTTTTAAATTTGCCTTTTTAAGGGCCTCCGTAAGATCTAATTATCTGTATTCCTATGTAGAGAAATGTTATGTATAATTCTCTGTAGTGAACTCTATTCACTATTATAGTATTCACTATTATAGTAATCAGAAGAATAATTCACAGGGAGAGGGTGGAACACTAAATAATCTAAGATGACATGGGGGATGGGAAAGAGAGGGTGAATAGTAGGGGACACCAAGAGAAACTTGAGTGAATAAGAAAAATAGGATATTATATTACACACAAAGAGGGCATGGGAAGGAGAGGGGCCAAATAGTATTATAAGAAGGAGAGGAAGAGAGCATTAAGAGGTAAAAATCAAACCTTACTCTCAGTGTAATCAACCCAGAGAGGGAAGAGTAGCTATACTATCCATTGGGACAAAAAACTCTTATCTAACCCTTCTGAGAAAGTCAGAAGGGATAAACCAAGGGGAGCAGAGGAGTGGGGAGGTCAAAAAGAGGGAGGGGAGAAGAAGGGGGAGGGAACTCATAAGGCCTTTAAAAACAAAAAGAGGGGAAAAATAAGGAAGGGGGTAGAAAGAGAAGTCAATCAAGGGAGGGGATAAGGGATAGTAGCTTAACAGCAAACCACTGGTTTAAAAGGAAATAGTATAAGAAAAAGGGGTAGGAATAGGGGAGAATACGAAAATGTCAGCAAATGCACAACTGATGATTATAACTCTGAATGTGAATGGGATGAACTCGCTCATAAAACGGAAGCAAATAGCAGAGTGCATTAGAAACCAAAATCCTACCATATGTTGTCTACAAGAAACACATATGAGATGGGTGGACATACACAATTTTAAGGTTCAGGGCTTGAGCAAAATTTTTTGGGCATCAAATGAGAAAAAGAAGGCAAGAGTGGCTATTATGATTTCTGAAAAGCCAAAGTAAAAATAGATATGATTAAAAAAGACAGGGAAGGTCATTATATCCTGATTAAAGGCAGTATAAACAATGAGGAAATAACACTGCTCAATATGTATGCACCAAGTGGCATAGCATCCAAATTCATAAAGGAGAAACTGGCAGAGCTCAAGAAGGAAATAGATAGTAAAACCATACTAGTGGGAGATCTAAACATTCCTCTTTCAGATGTAGATAAATCAAACCGAAAAATAAATAAGAAAGAGGTAAGAGAGGTGAATGAAGTCCTAGAAAAATCAGATTTAATTGATATGTGGAGAAAAATAAATAGGGACAAAAAGGAATACACCTTCTTTTCAGCTGCACATGGCACACTCACAAAGATTGACCATGTTATATGGCATAGAATCATTGCAAACAAATGCAAAAGAGCAGAAATAATAAATGTAACCTTCTCAGATCATAATGCAATAATAATAATAATTAGTAAGGGCACCTGGACAGGAAAATCAAAAACTAATTGGAAATTAAATAATATGATTCTCCAAAACCAATTTGTCAAAGAAGAAATCATAGAAACAATCAACAATTTCATTGAAGAGAATGACAATGATGAGACATCCTACCAAACTCTGTGGGATGTGGCCAAGGCAGTACTCAGGGGGAAATTTATATCCTTGAGTGCATATATTAACAAATTAAGGAGGGCAGAGATTAATGAATTGGGCATACAACTAAAAAATTAGAAAGCTAGCAAATTAAAAATCCCCAGATGAAAACTAAATTAGAAATACTAAAAATCAAGGGAGAAATTAATAATATCGAAAGCAAAAGAACTATTGAATTAATAAATAAGAATAGAAGCTGGTATTTTGAAAAAAACAGGTAAAATAGACAAAGTACTGGTCAATCTAATAAAAAAAGGAAAGAAGAAAACCAAATTGACAGTATCGAAGATGAAAAGGGAGACCTCACCTCTAATGAAGGGGAAATTAAGGCAATAATTAAAAACTATTTTGCCAAATTATATGGCAATAAATATAACAATTTAGGAGATATTGATGAATATTTACAAAAATATAAACTGCCTAGATTAATAGCAGAAGAAATAGAATACCTAAATAATCCCATATCAGAAAAAGAAATTGAACAAGCCATCAAAGAACTCCCTAAGAAAAAATCGCCAGGGCCTGATGAATTCACAAGTGAATTCTATCAGACATTCAAAGAGCAACTAATCCCAATACTATACAAATTATTTGATATGATAAGCAAAGAAGGAGTCCTACCAAATTCCTTTTATGACACAAATATGGTAATGATTCCAAAGCCAGGGAGATCAAAAACAGAGAAAGAAAACTACAGACCAATCTCCCTAATGAACATAGATGCAAAAATCTTAAATAGAATAATAGCAAAGAGACTCCAGCAAGTAATTAAGAAGATCATCCACAATGATCAGGTGGGATTTATATCAGGAATGCAAGGATGATTCAACATTAGGAAAACCATCCACATAATTGACCATATCAACAGTCTAACAAATAAAAGTCACATGATTATCTCAATAGATGCTGAAAAAGCCTTTGACAAAATACAGCATCCATTCCTATTGAAAACACTGAAAAGTATAGGAATAGAAGGACCTTTCCTAAAAATAATAAACAGTATATACATAAAACCATCAACAAACATCATATGCAATGGGGATAAATTAGAAGCCTTCCCAATAAGATCAGGAGTGAAACAAGGATGCCCATTATCACCTCTATTATTCAACATAGTACTAGAAACACTAGCAGTTGCAATTAGAGAAGAAAAAGAAATTGAAGGTATCAAAATAGGCAAGGAGGAGACTAAGCTATCACTCTTTGCAGATGATATGATGGTATACTTAAAAAATCCTAAAGAATCAACTAAGAAGCTTGTAGAAATAATCAACAACTTTAGCAAAGTTGTGGGATACAAAATAAATGCACATAAATCATCAGCATTTCTATACATTTCCAACACATTAGAACAGCAAGAAGTAGAAAGAGAAACACCATTCAAAATCACCCTAGACAATATAAAATACTTAGGAATCTACCTACTAAAACAAACACAGCAATTATATGAAAACAACTACAAAACACTTTCCAAACAAATAAAACTGGATGTAAACAATTGGAAAGCCATTGATTGCTCATGGGTAGGACGAGCAAACATAATAAAAATGACAATTCTACCCAAATTAATTTACCTATTTAGCACCATACCTATCAAACTACCAAAAAACTTCTTTACTGAATTAGAAAAAACTATAACAAATTTCATTTGGAATAACAAAAGATCAAGAATATCAAGGGAAATAATGAAAAAAAAATGTGAAGGAAGGGTGCCTAGCAGTACCAGATATTAAACTATACTATAAAGCAGCAGTCATCAAAACAATATGGTACTGGCTAAGAGACAGAGAGGAGGATCAGTGGAATAGACTTGGGGTAAATGACATCAGCAAGAAAGTGTATGATAAACCCAAAGAGCCCAACTTTTGGGACATGAATCCACTATTTGACAAAAACTTCTTGGAAATTTGGAAAACAATATGGGAGAGATTAGGTCTAGATCAACATTTCACACCCTACACCAAGATAAATTCAGAATGGGTGAATGACTTGAATATAAAGACAGAAACTATAAATAAGTTAAGTGAACACAGAATAGTATACTTGTCAGATCTGTGGGAAAGGAAATACTTTAAAACCAAGCAAGAGTTAGAGAAAATTACAAAATGTAAATTAAATGGTTTTGATTATATTAAACTAAAAAGCTTTTGTTACAAACAAAAACAATGTAGTTGAAATCAGAAGGGAAACAACAAATTGTGAAAAAATCTTTATAACGAAAAACTCTGACAGGGGTCTAATTACTCAAATACAAGGAGTTAAAGCAATTGTATAAAAAATCAAGCCATTCCCCAATTGATAAATGGGCAAGAGACATGAATAGGCAATTTTCAGGTAAAGAAATCAAAAGTATCAATAAGCACATGAGAAAGTGTTCCAAATCTCTAATAATTAGA
>NC_058135.1:114103026-114198164 GCF_016433145.1 Gracilinanus agilis | reverse complement strand
TGCCTGCCCTTTGATCCAGCCATACCATTGTTGGGTTTGTACCCCAAAGAGATCATAGATAAACAGACTTGTACAAAAATATTTATAGCTGTGCTTTTTGTGGTGGCAAAAAACTGGAAAAGGAGGGTATGCCCTTCAATTGGGGAATGGCTGAACAAACTGTGGTATATGCTGGTGATGGAATACTATTGTGCTCAAAGGAATAATAAACTGGAGGAGTTCCAGGTGAACTGAAAAGACCTCCAGGAACTGATGCACAGCGAAAGGAGCAGAACCAGAAGAACATTGTACACAGAGATTGACATACTATGGTAAAATCGAATGTAATGGACTTCTGTACCAGCAGCAATGCAATGACCCAGGACAATTCTGAGGGATTTATGGTAAAGAACGCTGCCCACATTCAGAGGAAGGACTGCAGGAGAGGAAACATATAAGAAAAACAACTGCTTGAACGCATGGGTCGGGGTGGACATGATTGAGGATGTGGACTCGAAACTACCACACCAATGCAACTACCAACAATTTGTAAATAGGTCTTGATCAAGGACACATGACAAAACTAGTGGAAATGTGCATCGACCATGGGTGGGGGGAGAGGGGGTTGTGAAGGGGAAAGTAGGAGCATGAATCAGGTAACCATGTTAAAAATGAATATTAATAAATGTTTAAATTTTAAAAAAAAGAAATAGTGAAAGAAGAAAGGGCAGAAGTAGGAGAGGATTTCAAAATGTTGGGGAATACACAGCTGACAATCATAACTCTGATTATGAATGGGATGAACTTGCCCATAAAACAGAAGGAAATAGCAGAGTGGATTAGAAAACAAAATCCTATCATATATTGTCTACAAGAAACACACATGAGGCAGGAGATCATACACAGGGTAAAGGTCAAAGGTTGAAGCAATATCTATTGGGCTTCAACAGTGAAAAAGAAGGCATGAGTTTCGATTATGATATCTGACAAAGCCAAAGTAAAAATAAATCTAATTAAAAAATAGGAAAGGAAAATACATCCTGATAAAAGGCAGTATAGATAATGAGGAAATATCAGTACTGAACATGTATGCGCCAAATGGTATAGCATCGAAATTTCTAAATGAGAAACTGGTAGAGTTCAAAGAGGAAATAGATAGTAAGACTATACTAGTGGGAGACCTGAACCTTCCCCTATCAGATCTAGATAAATCAAATTAAAAAATAAATAAGAAAGAAGTAAGATTGAAATCCTAGAAAGATTAGTTAGTAGATATGTGGAGAAAGATAAATAGGTAGAAAAAGGAATACACTTTCTTTTCAGCAGCCCATGGTACATTCACAAAGATTGACCATGTACTAGGGCATAGAAACATGGCAAACAAATGCCATGGCAAACAAGGAGCTAAATCAATTGTATAAAACATCAAGCCATTCCCCAATTGATAAATGGGCAAGGGACATGAATGAGCAATTTTCAGATAAATCTTTTTTTTTAATCCTATTTTTTTAAATTTTCTTAAATTTTTAAATCTTATTTTTTTAAATATTTTCAGATTAAAGAAATCAAAAGTATCAATAAACACATGAGAAAGTATTCTAAATCTCTAATAATTAGAGAAATACAAATCAAAACAACTCTGAGTTATCACCTCACACCTAGCAGATTGGCTAAAATGACAGCAGGGGATTGTAATGAATGTTAGAGAGGATGTTGAAAAATTAGGACATTAATGCACTACTGGTGTAGTTGTGAATTGATTCAACCATTCTGGATGGCAATTTGGAACTATGCCCAAAGAGCACTAAAAGATTGCCTACCCTTTAATCCAGCCATACCATTGCTGGATTTGTGCCCCTAAGCAATCATATGGAAAAAGATATGTACAAAAATATTTATAGCCACACTCTTTGTGGTAGCAAAAAAAAATCTATCAAACTTTCAAAGAACAACTAATCTCAATACTATAAAGATATTATGAAAACTATTTGACATAATAAGTAAAGAATGAATTCTACAAAATTCCTTTTATGACACAAATAATGGGCAATAATCCCAAAGTCTGGCATATCAAAAACAAAGAAAGAAAACTACAGACCAATATCCTTAATGAACAATGATGCAAAAATTTTAAATAGAATACTAGCAAGTGATCATAAAGGTTATTCTTTATGATCAGGTGAGATTTATACCAGGAATGCAAGGATGCTTCAATATTAGGAAAATCAGGCAATAACTGACCATATCAACAAGCAAAAAAAATCACATGATTATCTCAATAGATGCTGAAAAAGCCTTTGACAAAATACAACACCAATTCCTTTTGAAAACACTAGAATATATAGGAATAAAAGGGCCTTTCCTAAAAATAGTAAACAGTATATATCTTAAACCATCAACAAGTATCATCTGCAGTAGGGATAAATTAGAAGCATTCCCAGTAAGATCAGGAGTGAAACAAGGATGCCCATTATCATTTCTATTATTTAACATTGTACTAGAAAAAAACTAGCAGTAGCTATTAGAGAAAAAAAAAGAAATTGAATGTATTAAAATAGGCAGTGAAGAGACCAAGCTATTACTCTTTGCAGATGATATGATGGTATACTTAGAAATTCCTTGAGAATCAAATAAAAATTTAGTGGATACAATCAACAATTTTAGCAAAGTTGCAGGATACAAAATAAATGCGCATAAATCATCAGCATTTCTATATATTTCCAGCACACAGCAGCAAGAGGTAGAAAGAGAAATTCCATTTAAAATCATCCTATACCAGTGATGGACAAACTACAGCCCACATGCCAGATGCGGTCCCCTGAAATATGCTATCCTGCTGCACAACATTATTCCTAATCTTACAAATACAATGAGTAGGATACAGTACAATTAAACTTTGAAAGAGTTGCCTTAGAAACAGACTGACAGATGAGCATTTCCTTTCCTTTGCCCTCCTCTTTAAAAAGTTTGCCCATCACTGCCCCAGACAATATTAAAGACTTGAGAATCTATATGCCAAGACAAACACAGGAATTATACGAGCACAACTACAAAACACTTTCCACACAATTAAAACTAGATCTAAACCACTGGAAAAACACTAATTGCTCATGGGTAGGACAAGCTAACATAATAAAAATGACCATCCTACCCAAATTAATTTACTTATTTAGTGCCATACCTATCAAACTACCAAGTAACTTTTTTTACTGAATTAGAAAAAAAAACTATAACAAAGTTCATTTGGAAGAATAAAAGATCAAGAATATCAAAGGAAATAATGAAAAAAAATGTGAAGGAAGGTGGCCTAGCAGTACCAGATCTTAAACTGTACTATAAAGCCTTAATCATCAAAATGATATTGTACTAGCTAAGAGACAGAAGGGAGGATCAGTGGAATAGACCTGGGGCAAGTGATGCCAGGAAGACAATCTATGATAAACCCAAAGAGCCCAACTTTTGGGACAAAAATCCACTATTTGACAAAAAACTGCTGGGAAAATTGGAAAACAGTATGGGAGAGACTGGGTCTAGATCAACATCTCACACCTTATACCAGGGGTCAGCAACGTATGGCTCTCAAGCCATATCTGGCTCTTTTGAGGTCCAGATAAGGCTCTTTCTGCAAGAGCCATGAAGTCAATTTTTTTTTCAAGAGCTGTTACAGGAGCGCACACTGTGAGCACTGTACGGCTCTCACGAAATTACATTTTAAAAAATGTGGCGTTTATGGCTCTCATGGCCAAAAAGGTTGCTGACCCCTGCCTTATACCAAGATAAATTCAGATTGTGTGAATGTCTTGAATATAAAGGAGGAAACTATAAGTAAATTTGGTGAGCACAGAATAGTATATTTGTCAGATCTCTGGGAAAGGAAAGAATTTAAAACCAAGCAAGAGTTAGAAAAATTATTAAGTATAAAATAAATCATTTTGATTACATTAAATTAAAAAGGTTTTGTACAAACTAAACCAATGCAACCAAAATTAGAAGGGAAGCAACAAACTGGGAAAAAAATCTTTATAACAAAAAACTCTCACAAAGGTCTAATTACTCAAATATAATAGGAGCTAAATCCATTGTAGAAGATATCAAGCCATTCCCCAACTGATAATTGGGCAAGGGACATGAATGAGCAATTTTCAGATGAATCTTTTTTTTTTTAAATCCTTGACTTCTGAGTATTGGCTCCAAGGCAGAAGAGTGGTAAGGGTAGGCAATGGGAGTCAAGTGACTTGCCCAGGATCACACAGCTGGGAAGTGTCTGAGGCCATATTTGAACCTAGGACCTCCAGTTTCTAGCCCTGACTCTCAATCCACTGAGCTACCCAGCTACCCAAGAGATAAATCAAAACTATCAATAAAAACATGAAAAAGTGTTCTAATTCTCTTATAATTAGAGATATGCAAATCAAAACAACTCTGGGCTACCACCTCACACCTAGCAGATTAGCTAACATGACAGCAAAGGAAAGTAATAAATGTTGGAGGGGATGTTGCAAAATTGTGACATTAATGTATTGTTGGTGGAGTTGTGAATTGATTCAACCATTCTGAATGACAATTTGGAACTATGCACAAATGGCTATAAAAGACTGTCTGCTCTTTGATCAAGCCATACCACTACTGAGTTTATACCCAAAGAGATCATAGATAAACAGACTTGTACAGAAAAAATTATAGCCACGCTCATTGTGGTGGCAGAAAACTGGAAAACATGGGTATGCCCGTCAATTGGGGAATGGCTAAACAAATTGTAGTATCTGCTGGTTATAGAATACTATTGTGGGGGCAGCTGGGTAGCTCAGTGGAATGAGAGCCAGGCCTAGAGACAGGAGGTCCTAGGTTCAAATCTGGCCTCAGACACTTCCCAGCTGTGTGACCCTGGGCAAGTCACTTGACCCCCAATTGCCTACCCTTACCAATCTTCCACCAAGGAACTAATACACAAGTTAAGGGTTAAAAAACAGAAACAAACAAACAAAAAAGAATACTATTGTGCTCAAAGGAAAAATAAACAGGAAGAATTCCATGTTAACTGGAAAGACCTCCAGGAATTGATGCAGAGTAAAAGGAGAAAAACCAGGAGAACATTATACACAGAGACTGATACACTGTGGAAAAAATGAACACAATGAACTTCTCTATTAGCAGCAATGCAATGATACCGAACAATTCTGAGGAACTTACAAGAAAGAAAGTTATTCACATTCAGAGCAATAAATGTGGGAGTAGAAACACAGAAGAAAAAAACTCCTTATACACATGGGTTGATGGGGTATTATTGGAGATGTAAATGCTAAATGATCTCCCTTGTTTAACTACCAACAATATGAAAATAGGTCTTGATCAATGATATATGTAAAACCTAATCAAATTGCATGTCGACTATGGGGAGGGGGTGGGTCTGGGGGAGAGGGAAAGAACATGAATCATGTAACCATGTAAAAATATTCTAAATTTTAAAATAATCAAAAAAAGAAAAAGTCAAAGTCAAAAGAATGAAAAAATAGAAGAAAATTTTATACATCTCACTGGAAAAACAACTGACCTAGAGAATGAAATCAGGAAAGATAATCTAAGAATTATTGGACTATCTGAAAACTATGATAAAATAAAAGAGTTTAAATCTTATCTTTCAAGAAATTGTCAAGGAAAACTGCCCTAATATTCTAGTAACAGAAAATAAAATAGAAATTGAAAGAATTCGCTGATCACCTCTGAAAGAGATCCCAAATTCCAGAATTCTCAGGTCAAGGACAATGTATTGCAAGCAGCCAAAAAGAAACTGTTCAAATAATGTGAATCCACAGTCAGGATAAGACAAAATTTAGCAGCTCCTACACTAAAGGATCTGAGGACCTGCAAAATATTTCCAAGGACAAAGTAGCTAGGACTTCAAGAATCATTTTCCGGGGGGGGGGGGTAGGGGGGAATGAGTATTCAATGAAATAGAGGACTTTTCAAATATTCTTGATAAAAATATCAAAATAGAATGGAAAACTTGACTCTCAAATACATTACTCAAAAGATTACATATATAAAAGGAGAGAAATCAAAAGATATTAAGGTTAAACTGTGCACATTCTTATATGGGAGATGATTCTAGTAACTCCAAAGAACTTTATCATTATTAGGAGATTTAGCAGGAGTATACATAGATAGAAGGTAAGGGTGTGAATTGAGTATGATGAGATGATTTTTAAAAGAAATAAGATAAAGGAGTGAGAAAGAAGAATTCATTGGGAGGTGGGAAAGGGAAAATAGAATGGGTAAATTATCTCACATAAAAGAGGTATGAAAGAATTTTTATAGGAGGAGGGAAGATGAGAGAAGATAAGGGACAGATGAACTTTACTTTCAACAAAATGGTTTCAATGAGGGAAGAAAAAATAGAATCAATAGGGTAAAGAAATTTATTTTACCACCTAGGAAAGTAGGAAAGGGAGGGGATAAAAAGTTGGGCCTGATAGGAAAGAGGTCAGATTGGGAGAAGTGGTGGTCAGAAACTAAATAGAGAGAATTAGGATGGATAATAATACACAACAATCATAATGATGCACATTTTTAGCTGTCTCTAATAAAGACTTCATTTCTCAAACACAGGTAAATGATTTGAATTTGTAAGAATACAAGTGATTCCCCAATTGATAAATAGTCTAAAGATATGAACTGGCACTTCTCAGGAAGAACTAATTAAGCTCTATTTAGTCATGCATGAATCCTCTAAATAACTATTAATTAGAGAAAAGCAAATTTAAGAAATTTTGAGGTATCATCCTACACCTATCAGATTGGTTAATATGACAGAAAAATAAAATGATAAAAACTGAATGGCATGTGGGAAAGTTGAGACATGAGAACACCTTTGGGGAGTTGTGAAATGATTTAATCATTCTGGAGAGCAATTTGGACTTCAACCCAAAGATCTATAAAACAGTACATATCCTTTGACCCAGCAATACTAATACTAGGTCCATATCCCAAAGAGATAAAAAAGGATGAAGGACTTATATGTACAAAATATTTAAAGCAGCTTTTGGAGGGGTATAGGAAAGAATAGGAAATTATGGGATGGCAATCAATTGGGGTATGGCTGAAAAAATATACTATGTGATTGTAATGAAATACTATTGTGCTGTAAGAAATGATGAGCAGGAGGATTTTAAAAACCTGTAAAGACTTACATGACAGGAAGCAGAGTGAAATAAGCAGATGCAAGAGAATTTTGTACACAGTGATGGAAATATTGAACAATGACCAATAGAGCTATTCTCAGCAATACAATCATACAAAATTGTCCCAAATGATATGATAAAAAAAGTCATCTGATTTCAGAGAAAAAAAACTTATATAATCTGAATCTGGACCAAAGAATACTTTTTCACTTTCATTATTGATCTCTTTTTTTAAATTTGTGTTTCCTTCCACAAAAAAAAAATTAATATGGAAAATGTTTTACATTATTTCATCTATAAAACCTATATTAGATTGCTTACAACTTGATAGGAGGATGGCAAAGGGGTAGAGAAAAAGGGAGATAATCTGAGACTTGATATGCTGTGAAAAATGTTGGAAACTTTTTACATGTAATTGGAGGGAAATAAAATTTTAAAAATGAACCTTGCAATGAGGAGAAAAACATAACTTTCATCAAACTTCCAAAGGAATCCATGATACACACAGAAGAGATGAGAATCCTTGTTTTAGTCCAACACCTTCTTTTGGAGGAGATTCTTATATAAAAGATAAAATGTATAGGCATTATGTGTACCAGCATAAGAATGCTCTTTAAGAAAGTTTTATGTTTCACAAAGCATTTTTATTCTATGAACCAGTAGTATCACGTAGATGTCTGTCAATCAATGATCAAAAATATATTTTAGTCCTCATGTTCCAGGCACTGATATAGGTTCTGGAAATAGGAAATCAGAAATGAAATAATTCCTACCTTCAATGAACTTACATTCTGCTAGCTATGCTGAATAAATGCTGCTTATTATTTATCTGAAAACATATTTTGCTTCAATGACCAACAATTTGGGCTTGGTTGCACTCACAAACATGTTATTAAAAGAGTTTGTTTGGATCCATGTTCTTTTCAATAGTAAAACTGGAACTCTCAATCTGAAAATTCCAACACTAGGCCCTCAAACTCATTTCAAAAGAGTTATAGCAATTGTAGCCATCATTAAGGCACTTAGGAAGAAAAGAAATTTTATTAATAATAAACTCATAGTTATTTTACTCTATTCCCAATGATTGGGAACCATGATGAGCTGTTACATATGGAAAGCATATTAATTATAATGCTTATATGGGACTTCTTTTCCTATTCCCCACCCACCTTTTGGTTACTAACACAATGAGAGAAAGAAAAAAGGCATATTGGGAAAGATGTCAAAACAGTGCCTTATTTCTGTATGTAGAATGTTCATGTAGGATTTAAAACAGGATATACAATTTCCTTGCAGGAAAGAATCCTAGGTGGAGTAAGGCAAAGCCTAAATTATTTTGAGAAGTGCCTACTATACAAGGGCTCAGCTGGAATTCAGAATTGAGGGGCCAGGCTAATCTGTATGTTTGAACAAAGGCAGCTTTCAGAGGATGGGGAGTTGCTCAAAACACATAATAATATTTTGGGCAACATTACAAAACAACTCAAGACTCCAATGTTTGAGAATATTTTCTCAGAATTATAATCTGTGAAGGGTCCTAGTTAGCAGAATAGGAAGAGCCTCGAAATTAAACTAAGTAAAAACCTGAGTTACTCTTGTAGGTGAATAATTTGTAGTTGTGTAACCATTGGTGAATTCCAATTTTCGTAACTCCAAGCTTTGACTCTGTAACCTCATATGCTTAAAGGAGTTAAATAAGACCTGAAGTGCCTATTTTACACCCTTGTTCTCAGGATCAATTAAGATAATATGTGTAAAAGTCTGTGGAAACCCAAGTGCTATGGAGATAGTTGATCTAAAGAAGAGAAGATGTTAAGGAGGACGTGATAGCTTAAGTACTTGAAGAACTGCTATATGGAAGATGATTGGTCTTGTAACTTTGCATCCAGAACTAGGAATAGTGGGGAGAAGTAACCAAGAGACAAATTTAGTCTCGATAAAAGGGAGAACTTCCTAGAAAGGAGTTAGGAAAAGTGGAATGAATCGCATCATTGATCATGGGAACTCCCCAGGGTAACAAACAGCCTTTTGGGAAAAAAAATAAATGCACAACACAGTTTTAAACAATCTACATTATTAATGTTTTCTCCATCATTTTCTTTCTTTGTTTAAAAACTTGCTTTCTGTCTTAGTAACATCCCTAAACAGAAGGGTCAGCCTAGGCAAATAGAGCTAAGTGGCTTGCTCCGGGTCACCCAGATAAGAAAAGTGTATGAGGCCAAATTTGAAACCAAGTCCCCCTTGGTGGTTCTTTACCCTCTGAATTATCTATTTGCCCCTTCAATCATTTTCTTAAGTCCAGACAACAAAATAATCAAGCCTTATTATCTTATAGCATTTGCCAATTTATTAGGTCCTGATACTTGCACTGAAAATTTAATTAACAACCCTCATGAACCAGGTTGAGCTGGCTCCAGCACACTCTGGTAACTTCTCCCTCATTTGAAGTCTTCAAACCAAGATATGATAACCCCTTATCAGGTATATTGAGGATGGAATTATTTTTAGGCAAATATGGTCCTGCTCATATTGTTACCTTGGGTATGGAAATATTTGGGGAAATATGAGCATGAGCTATGTTTTAAGGATTATTTTATGATTTCCCCTGAATAATCATTGGGAAAGAGGCATGAGGTATCGTAGTTCTTTTGGGGTTTAGGCCTCCAAATCTTTTCTCATGACACCAAAAGGCAACGCCTTCCTCTCTCTCTGAATCTTTGTTGCTCTTTGAGTAAAATATTAGGTTCAACAGTATACTTTGTAGCATCCGTCCCAACTATAAATTATAATAGATATGGAGTTGGAGGATCTGTTTTTGAACCCCCAATATCATAGGCATAAACAGTTGCAATAGCCTTGTAACTGGTATTCATGTCTCAAATCCTGCCCAACTCCAAAACAGCCAAAATAATGTTCCAGGTCTGACCATGCCATTCCTCTGCTCAAAAAAGGTTGAATGACTGTATTAAAACTTGGGCAAAATATGTTTAAAGGCTCTCACAATATGGCTCAAGTCATTGCACGTTACTCCTTTTCATAAATACTAAGTTTTAGATAAAATTCCTTACTTATTCCTCATAAAAGACATTCTATCTCCCATTTAGAAGCATTTGTATAGACTAGAATGTTTTTCCACCTGCACCATTTCTTTTAGAATCTGAGCTTAGCTTCTAAATTCAGATTAAGGGTCACAGCATACTTTGGTCATTTCCTGAATGACTCCTAGTTGTTAGTCCCAAACACCCCTGCTAATCACTTTGCATTTATCAATATAGGCATATGTCTCATCTCAATAAAATATAATATCCTTGAGGGCAGATGCTGTTTTTTTTCTTTGTATCCCCAGTAAAGTGCCTGACACATAGTAAGTGTTTGATAAATTCTTGTTGAATGAATGAACTGACCTCTAAGGTCTCTTTCAACTGAAATTCTATGATCACATGATTGTAGAATATAGTGAATTTAATTTCTTTAAAATATTATTATTTGACATAGAATCTTGTTTGACTAAACTTAGAATTATGCAAAGATGAGTAAATGTATATTCTTTTTATACTAAGAGGGCATTTATGGGTTAAAATGCCGAGTGAAGGGGGAAGAAGTTGTGGCAGAAGGTTGGTTGTTTCTAATCTGTCAGCATGTCAATATATCAACATCCTCAGAGTACAACTTTTTTTTCCCCTCACGTCTGTCAATACAAATTCAAAAACAAAACAAAACAAATGCAGTTTGCCTAGACATTAATGTAACCTTTTGCTATTTACAGAATAATCATTGCTTTTCTGAAAGCAATTTTTTATCATCATTGCCTGTTTTCACTGTCGTCTGAAGTCTTACTTTGCCTCATTTTCATTTAGGTTTTTCATCCTATCTCTATTTGATTAAAGAAACTTTTTCAAACTGATGCTGTGGGTCTTTTCTATTTCTGGATAGATTATATCCATCATAAAAATTTGTAAAAATACACACTCAAGTCCTTATATTAGTTACAGAGGGGAGAAATAACAAGAATAACAAACCAGCACTTGCAGATGTTTCAATAAGTTACCAAAACAAACCATAATTAATGGTTATTAATCAGATCAGATTTTCATAACAGAAGTTCAAATACATCATAGATAGAACTATGACATGTCAGCTATTTCCTGAACATATTTTAGAACCCAAGCCATTCTATCCAACAAGCATTTACTAATCTCCTATTATACCCAATGTACTTCTTCATTAGACATGTATTAAATTCCACTGTGCTTTTACATATATCCAAATCCTTTCTCTATTCAATATCAACAATCATTCCCTGACTAGGAATATGTGCATTCAGTGAAGACATTTTCAAAGTGACAATTTTATTTCCCAAAAAGAAACAAAGCGTAGTAGACATATCAAAAGACAAGTCTATAAAATGTCTATAAAAATATTCTGACTATCATTTTCCATGCATGATGTTGTCCCAGTTGCTATACAAAATTTAAGGCAAAGGAAAATGGCTCCTCTAAGGAATAGTTTACAGAATAAAGTTAATGGAGACACAGGCAAAACCATCTCAAGCATAGTAAGAAGCTCACAAACACACTCAAGCAAAATATATATGTATATATTTTAAACTATTCCATTATTTGCTATCATGTGTGCATGATGCATCCTTCTGGATCTCTACTTAACTTCAAATGAAGACTACAAAAAAGTAAGGGGAAATTTCTTTCTTTTCTTCTTTCCTGCCCCATCAGCAATAGAACCTTGCAACTGAATTACCTCTCAACATTCAGTAAAGCTATGTTTAGATGGATAGTTGAGTCAAATGGAAAGAAGAATCAAGAGCCTAATACTCTGGGTCTGAATTTCACTAGAGCCCAAAGACTACTGGGAACATTTGCCCGGTAGAAATCCTATGCCACCATAGGCACAGGATCAACACAAAGTCATCATGAGAAGGCCTGTTGGAAGGGCCCAATAGAAATGTTGATATAGGTTACCCAGGTCATAAGTATTCACTATATGCACTATATGTGGGGCTCTCCACTTGTGAGTTTGGTAGATATCCACTCTTCACATACACAGAATATTTATGAAAGAAAGTATTTCAGTTCTTGAGGAAGATAATTTGTTACTTTTCTTACTCTGTCAATTCAGTAAATTCCTTTTCTTTGAGCTAAAAAAAAGGGAAAAGGAGTAAAAGAAAATATAAGGAGGGAACTCTTTTTTTCAGAATTGACTTTATTTTGAAAAAAAAATTGGCAAGAGCACAAGTGATTCTTCAGTCAGTCAATCATTAGAAGTTCTTTGTTTCTAATCAATTGCCCTCACCCTATGGCAAATCCCTATAATTCTGTTAGGAAGTAATGGTCAACTTAAACAATTAATAACAATGGCAAATAACTATATTGTGTTATTAAATAATTTGAAAATTCCTCAATACTTTGCAATCATTGTTAATGAAAACTTCGATTTAAGTCCTTTATATAATTAATTCCATGGTATGAATAAAAAAGGTTCATTATTACAAAGTCACCATTAAAATAAGAAATTTTTGTATTTGTTAATGACTGGATTAATATCAATTATTGAACATTTTTAAATGTGTATTTGTCATAGTTGATTGGACCAATCTAAATAGTTAAATTTAATTAAATTCAACAGGTGCTTATTGAGTTGTTACTATGAAGATAGGAAGGAAACAAATATTTATTAAATAAACATATATTATGTGCCAGGCTCTGTGTTACACCCTTTATAAATATTATCTCATTTACTCTGCAAGATAACTTTTTAGGTAGCTGCTACTGGTATCTCTATTTTATACTTGAGTAAACTGAGGCACAGAGGTTAAGTGACTTCTCCAGGGTCATACAGCTAGAAAGTGAGGTTGAATCTGAACCATATTTGCCCATCAGGGGCTATTCTATAATATAATCCAAAAAACTTGGCTTTTGTGCTATGACATAAACAAAAGCAGATAAATCACTATTCAAAAGTTGGTTCGTATTACCTAAAAAGGCATAAAACATAATATTGTAAAGTATTTGAATGAATAAAAATATGAATTAATTTATTGCTTTGAAATGTAGGTACAGCAGCAATAAAAATATACTGAATTTTTCTTCTCCATATAGAGATTCTCCGTGTCAATTAATTAATCTAAATGTATCTGAAATTTTTCTTTTCTTTTCTTTGGCTGTGGATTTTTTAGAATTTATATTTTTTTGTATATATTCAACAAAAGTCTAAACTCAGTTGAGAAAAAAAAGTCATAAGGAGCACAATTAGTTTACTATTAAGTTGTAAACTTATTAGGGCAGTGTTCCAGACAAGAATGTGCTTTTTTCCCATTGTATCTTTGTCTACATAAGGTCTATGTTGTCTGGGCCATGTGGTTTTTCTCCAAGGACGTGATGGGGGTTGAATTCCAAGTGTGGGAGTTACAGGGTTTCCCCGTGCGATGCAAGATCAGCAGAGGAAAATGAGGCAAGTCACAATGTTGGAGGTAAGTCCGACGTTGACCAGAGGTTAATGTGCTTAAGCTTTTGCTGCTCTCTCTGTCATCTCTACCATAATTTCAGCATGGAAGGTTCTGTTTTCTTTCTTAGTAATTATCTCTGACATGCATCTGGCAACTTAATCCATGAGAACCTTCCTGTAGAATTTCAGGTCAATTTTACCTTGCTGTAGGTAGGTAGACGGAGGCATCCTTGAACTGTGGATTTAAAAGCGTAGTAAGACGGTGGTTCTGATTCTCAAGGGCACTGATTTGCAGGGTTTGTTTTCACTGTGACTAAAATACTATTTACCAACTGCAGTGTTGATAAGAGAGATGATCTAGCTGAAACAAGTCTTCTTGCTGCTTGTGTGGCCACCTCCAACAGATTCATAAGGGGATGTGGCTTAACTATTAAAGCAGGTTTTTTACAATTCTTTATTCTGCAGTGATCTTATATTCAATTTTCCATTTTTACTAAGGTACCTTCTTTTTGGTTCCAAAAAATTTTTAAGTATTCTAAAAAAAGATTATTCCATTGTGTAGGAATATATAATTTTGCAAAATAAATTTATTTGTGATATAATATAAATTCTGTAAATTAAATTGTTTCCTCATTGAATCATGCTCTATTTTTAGAAATGCATGATCATAGGGAAAATGTCGATCCCAAGAAATAAGACAATAACACTTAACAAGAACAAGAAAAACCATAAACCTAACCAAACAGTAGAAAATAATATTTATTAACTTCAATAGCCTACTGAAAATACTATGCTGAAACTATCACTTGGCTGCTCTTAAGTTAGGACACCTCACCTTCCTGGAGAAATACTTCAAGATTTTTGGCAGGAGTGGGTAAAGGCGGGATGTGGAAAGCAAAAAATCATTCAGTAGTGCTTGTATGATTTCTTAGCTTTATTTTTCTTCTATTTTTTAAAAATCATTATCCTCTTTCCAAAGATTTTTAGAAGTGTTGACAAAATTTGTACTGTAAGTAAAATTCATTCCAATGACATATTTCCATTCCCTATTCCTTTTGATTCATATGAATCTCCTTTTTCTTTGTCCAGGGATTCCATCATACTGAGATGCTATGCAAAAAGAGAATAATCAAATAACAATGATAAATGGAGAAACTTTGTTTTAACTTAAAATTTCCTAAGGGGGGACATAGAACAGCAGAGCATTAGGCATATACTTAGGTGTTGAAGTAATATTACTTAGAAAATTGGTAATCAAAAAAATGAAAAATCTATATATCCAGGGAAAATTCATCACATAAAAATTTAATTTTTAGTAATTTCTAGGAATTCTTTCAGGCTTTTTTCTTGTTTACCTTTGCACTGCCATGAATAGGAACTGGCCAACCAAATCCATTGTACAAATGCCATTTCAAAGAGCAATTTTTAACTTACTGGAGGGCAAATTCCTCCAACATATTTGTAATCAAATGGAGGCTGTACATGAAACAGCCATTCATTACAAATCACTTCATTGAACCTTTTTTTTAAGAAATACTTCCTTGAAATGCATTGTATGTACTTGAAAGAAGAAAACTAACAAAAGATTCCTGAGATTTTGACTCATACCCAGCAATTTGGCAAAGATGACAAAAAATGGGCATAATGAGGATTGAAGTAATCATGGAAACAATGGGAACCTTAATGCATTGTTGGATTTGTGAATTGTTCCAACCTTTTTAGAAAGTAATTTCAAATTATGCTGAAAGAGTAAAACATCTATACTCTCTAAAAATAGAAATGAAGGTCACATATACCATAAAATATTTATAGCAGTCCATTTTTAGGTATCAAAGAACTGAAACAAAGTAGATATCTATCATTTTGGGAAGGATAAACAAATTGTGGTACACAAAGCTAATGAAATATTCTTATGAAACAAATAAGAACAGAAGGGAAGCATAGGAAGACATATAAAGTGATACAAAGTGAAGAAAGTAGAACCAGAATGACAATATACATAATGATCACAACAATGAAAATGGAGAAAATAATCAGTACATTACAAATGAAAATTGATGTTGCAAAATAACTAGGAAAAACTTGTCCATAAAGGAGAGATATGAGAATATATCCCTCCTCCTTTCTTTGCACAAATGAAGGGCAATGAGAATATACAGACCTAGCATCACTTTTCACCCATCTTTATATATCTTTCAGTATCAAATGGTAAAATTCCAGTTAATGTAAGAAATCTATTTTTGGACTCATTTGCCCACACTGATATATGGACACTTCTAAGACATTGTAAAAACGTAGCTCCTGGAGCAAATAACATTTTGTACTATATATAGAAAAATTATTGATTGAGTGAGACATATTTTCACATCTATTTTTAATACTTCACCCAAAATAACTATATCCTGGAGGAGTAGGAGCTCTCTATCACCCATTTGATGTATAGGAAATATGATAAGAATCTGCTCTTCAACTAGAGAGCCATATCATTAAGAAATATTATGATCGAGAACCATAACTCAGTTCTATAAAAAATAAAAATAATTAGGAGGCTAGGACATTAGGGATGGACACAGCAACAAGGGCCAAAAGGGCTTTGTTCCAACCAATGTTTGCTGTGCATATAATTTCCGACTGCAGTCTGTCATGAATGATGCCAAACATGAAAAAAGAATACATGGGATTGCCTGGTTGGATCTGACAAACTCATTTGGCTCAGTGCCACACACCACCATCTGGTTGGTACTGAAATGGGCCAGCTTTTATGATGAGGACTTTAAAGGCATACAGGAATTGTTGAGCAGTAAAGCTTCTAACCTGTTTTTTGCTTTGGGCGATTTGGGTTATCTTTAATCAAACAAGTGCATGACTTAATTGCCATACTGTAGGATGGGCAAGGCGATTTCTTTCTTCTTTTATTTTTAAATTTAAATCAATTCCCCCACCCCCAATTACATGTATAAAGTCTCCAACATTTTAAAATGAATTTTGAGTCTCAAATTATCTTCTAACCCCACCATCTGCTGAAAGGTAAAACAATCTGATATATATTTTACATGCACAATCAAGAAAAGTATTTTTCCATATTAATCTTTTTGTGGAAATAAACAAACAAAAAATTAAGAAAGTTTAAAAAAGTTTATTTTGACTTAGATTCAAACTTCATCAGTTCATTCTCTGGAAGCGGATTCCATTTTTTATAAGTCCCTTGAGATTGTGTTGGATCATTGTATTGCTGATAATAACTAAATTATTCACAGCTATTCGTCATATAGTCTTGCTGTCACTGTGTACAATTTTTCTCCTGGTTCTACTAACTTCATTCTGCTTCACTTTGTGTAAATCTTTCCAGGTTTTTCTGAACTCCTCTTGTTAGGTATTTCTTATAGCACAATAGTATTCCATTACAATCATGTCCTTTACCTTACTCAGCCATGTCCAAATTGATTGGTATCCCCTTACTTTCCTTTTTTTTTTTTATCTCCACAAAAACAACTGCTTTAAATGTATTTTTTCTGCATATAGGTCCTTCCTTTTTCAAAAAATCCACTTAAGATATAAATCTAGCAATAATATTGCTGGATCAAATGTTTTACTGTTTTATAGCCTTTTGGATGTAGATTGAAATTAGCATTCAGTTGCATAGCTCATACACAGATTCAGGTTGCAGTTCTGGATCATAGTCTCAGGGTGAGAAGGACCTTTGAGTCCACTACTCCTTCTACAATGCATCCATGTCTAAATTTTCCCACATCCCCTCTAAGTTTTGTAATTTTCCTCTTCTGCCATAATAGCCAACTGGACATGTGTGAGATGGTACCTCAGTTGTTTTAACTTGCATTTCTCTAATAGTGATTTAGAGCATTTTCCCCATGCCCATAGAGTTTTAATTACCTTATCTGAAAACTGTTCAAATCACTTGACCATTTATTAATTGTGAAACGTCTTGTATTTTTTTACATTCGACTCATTCCTCAACCTATTTGAAAAATGAGGTCTTTATTAAAGAGACTAGTAAAAAAAATTGTACCACTTTGATTACTGTGTATTACTCTCCAGGCTCTATTCCTGTGGAAAGGAGAGCAGTGTTCAAAGCTTTAGGTTCTTTATTCAGCTGCCTTCAGAGTTAGCTCTGGAGATCTAAGAGGTTTTCAGTTCTTCCATAGTAGTATGATCCAAGGAGAGGAGTGTTTTAATAATCTCCCACCCTGTGTTCTGGTCTGTGAGAAACCATAAATCTCTTTTTAGCCTTAGAATTGTGACTAGGGTCTCCCTAATCACCCATGGCCAAAAGAGTTGGTATGTGCCAAAGGTCCTTCTCACCCTGAGACTATGATCCAGAACTGCAACCTGAATCTGTGTATGAGCTATGCAACAAGAATCATGCACCACAGCCATCAAAGGGGCCCCCTGAAATCTTCTGAGTAGTTGTCTAGTACCCCCTGCCCTTTTATCATCTATGAATAAGAGCTCCAAAAATATTTGCTGATGATTCAGTCACCCTGAAGATCAGTTGTGGAGGGGCCTGTCTTGTGCTGCTTTGAGGTCTACTTCTATCTCAAGGCTAATAGTTCTTTCATACCCACCTTCTAAGTTGTTTTGAGCTGAAAAATTATTTCATGCTGTCTTTTTGTGGATTATGTTGCTCTAAAATCTCTTCTGAGGAATTATACCATAGTTGTTTGGAGAGTAATTTGGTAGAGATTAGATGGGTGTGTGTACCTTTTCAGTCATCTTGGCTTGACCCCCCTCCTTGGCCCCAATCTTTAGGATGGCTCTTTTCTAAACATTGTTCTTTGAGTTCTTTCTTTTTAATTTAACCCTGACCAGTTCTTCTATTCCCTGATGAGAACAGGTTTATGCTACAGTCCTATCATGTGGGGAGTATCTAGATATATTGGCACATACCTCATACTTTCCCTTTAGATAGCTGGGTAATGTGAATGAAGTTGTATTGCTTTACGACATTAGTAGAATTATATTTTAATAGGACAAAATGCACGTTTTTATTAATGGCCAAAAAATGCTATTTTAATTAAATTTGAGGTTCAAAATTAAGAGATTTCTGTGATATTAGAGAAGAATATATATCCCTATATCAGAATCCTAAGGGGATGCCACAACACAAATTCAGTCAATAATGCTTTACATAATAGGACCTCTGACTTGGACTAATAGATAAGTTGAATGGAGAATTTTAGCACAAATTTGATATAAAGTAAATCATTTTTATCTTTTTTCTATAATTCTTTTTTTAATCTAAAAAATGGTATAGCACCCAAGAGTATCCTTATTCTTTTGAATAGAATGGTTTAAAAGAATGATAATAGTTTCACCTCCTTCAAAGAACCAGCATTGAATATTTGTATTTCTTGTGGAAAATAGACAGTGAATTTGTTGCCCCTAATGAGAGCAGTGGACCAAGTGATCCAAGGGGTGAAGTTACTTGCTTTCATGGACCTGGACATGTTTTCTCACCATTTCTTTAGACATTGAGAAATAAGAATAAATAATTAACAGAATTGAACATGACCCTGACTAATGAAAGTCATCAAAATGCCATAAACTAATGAAGTTCAAGCAAACCTTACTGTTCTAAAGTTTCAACTAGACCCAGAGTCAGTAATTTTCTCTCATAGGAATAAAACTTTCAGTCACCAATGTCATTATGCATTTTGAAAATAGATACTTAGCTATTAAATTAGCTAAAGTTGACAAAATTGAAAAAATTATTAAATAGTATGCCAGCATCTGTCCAAGGAAAAATACAAAGTAAAAGTGGAGTGATAGTGATAAAGACAATTGTTATCATTATGGCAACTGCTACAATCATGGATTCTTTTTCTAGTCTATAGAAGGGAAGCCATTAGATAGTTTTTCAGAAAAAGCAGAATATGACTAGATGTTTTCTACAGCACTGGATGCTAAAACAATTAAAAATATACATCTCCAAACCTATTTGAATACATAGACAGTGTAAGCATTTTATTTTTTTTTAAAATATATTACCTATCTGGAATGTTAAGGCTATAGTTTGCCCATGTTTGTTGACTGACTGAGTCATATTATATTATATTTTCTGACAGAGTTCTCCAATCGGGGAAATGAAGATTTAAAATCTTACTCCATATATAGTTTGCAAATCATTTAAAGATCTTAGGATACCACAATATGATTAAAATGTCATGTTTTACTATTGAGGCAGTTATATTATGATTAATATAATTTTCCCTACATTTATCCCATGATCACAGAATCAGAGCTATAGCTCTAGTAGGGAGCTCAGAGGCTATCTAATTTAGTCCATCATTTTACAGAACCCAAACTAGGGTTTAGGTAAGTTAAGTGATTTCCCAAGGTCATGTAGGTAGTAAATAGCAGTAGTAATATTTAAGTCAAAGTACTTATTATAGTCATTGTACTCTCTATCATACCACAACACGTCTGTACCATTATATGGGAGAATATTACATACAAGCCCATTAACTTTATTGATTTAAAATTGAACCTGGTTCTATATGCATTATATTTATCGTAGTAGTAGTAGTAGTAGTAGTAGTAGTAGTAGTAGTAGTAGTAGTAGTAGTAGTAGTAGTAGTAGTAGTAGTAGTAGTAGTAGTATAGAATTTAGAAAATCATTCTCTGTATTGAGTAGCCCATGGAATATGACAAAAAATAAGAGTACAAGAATAAGGCTGGAAACCATAGAACAGTCATCAAGATGTAAGCCAGAATTCACTAACTTACTCAAATGATATACACTTGGTCCAGTTGTCTCTGCCAAAAGTCTTCTATTAGGGTGCAGTGTAGAACTGACCAACATAAGCCATTCCATTTGAAGATTTTTGTTTTTATTTTATTCATTTTATTTTTTATCATCATTTTATCATCTACAATGATGGAATACAGTAGCTGCTCAGTCTCCAGATGTTTTGATTAGTTAAACTCAGGGGGGAAAAAAAGACTCAATTCACCCTTCCTTTCCGACTCAGTGCAAATGTTGGCAAAGATGAAGAGAATCATTTGTCTCCAGCTGTAGAAACTAAACACAAAGCACACCAACTTTCTGTGAATAATTCATGCAATTTCAGCCTTCTTGTGTCAGTTTTTCTAAACTCCATATACATGATACCACATGTTTTTGTAGACCAATGAAAACTCATTTGCAATTAAAATTCCTACCATGGAAATGTGGAAGACAAAGCAAATATTGTCTCTGCATTTTTTTCCCCTCGAAGATTAGCATCTGGATCTTGAGGATGACTGAAACTTACAATAGTATTTTTCATTTCCAATTAAAACATAGAGACATACAAATACATCATATTTGCCAAAAAGTTTGTGGATATCTATAACACTCAAAATTTGTCTCTCAAACAGGCATCTTTTGACCCACCATGTTTATTATTTATTTTTAGGACATTGACACATACCTGGAATGCTCTCCCTTCCCATCTCTGCTTCTTGGGTTTTCCTGGCTTCCTTCAAGACTGAGCTTAAACATTACCTTCTGTAGAATAACTTTCCTAGTTTCCATTGATTGCTAAGGTCCTCCCCTCTGAACTTACCTTCCAGTAGACTGTTACTATAATATGCAAGTGTTATCATAGAAATCCCCTTTCAAATAACCATTAAATGCATAAAAACCTAGGGATCAACTTTGTTGTCATTCAATCATGTCCAACACTTCATGACCCCATTTGATGTTTTCTTGGCAAAGATGGTGGAATGGCTTGCCATTTTCTTCTCCATCTCATTTTTCTAGATGATGAATAGGTTTAAATGACTTGCCCAGAGTCCCACAGCTAGTAAGTGTCTAAGGGAAGATTTGAACACAGGAAGAAACAGAAGTAGCACTATGAAATGCTTAGAGGGTGCTTAAACATCAAAGAGGCCAAGTCACCAATAACCATCACCAGTCATCTTGACTTTCATATTGTCACTGAACTTGGATGACTCTGGAAGAGTTAGTGGAGATAATGACATTGTAAAACTCAGGCTTACTTATATCCAATTTATTTAAGAGTCAAAAGATATCACCAGTGATGTAATTTTGTCCTCTTTGAATATGGAGGACAACAACCAACCAAGATTCCATCTGCTCTATTTAATCTTGTAAATTCTATGCTACAACCCCCTGACCCCAACCAAATGAGTAGTATTTCAGGGGAAGTACTATTTTGTTGCCTTTCTTGGTCCCCCTGACATTTAGCACAATTCCTGACATAGAGTAAGGACTTAATAAATGTTTACTGACTAGCTGACTACAATGATGGTGGTGTTGCTCTTTAATAGAAAATGCATTTGGAGGCCTCCTCTCATCTGGTTCCACTTGAAATACTGGACTTGGTGGTCTTTCCAAAAGCACAACCATAATGCTGCTTTGGATGGCTACACTAAAACTTTTGAATATTTATTTTTGGGGCCACGTCCCAATAGACTTTCTTTGGTTTGACTGAAAAAAAATGGAATCAAGATGTTTTTGTCTGACTTATAGATGACTCCAAACAGATATATAGGATAAGTAGTAGCCTTCCACTTAATGTATAGCTTTTATAGTGCAGCAATGTAAAAGAGTTTAGTATTTTATATTTCCAAATTTGGTGCTTGTTAATTAATTTATGTCCACACCAGCAATTCATATTCTGTTTAGTAAGGTATTCAGAATACAGTACACACAAACACACACACATGACTTTATTAGAATATTATGTTGTCCAACTTAGTCATTTAAGAATTATAGTAATAAACTTCATAGATATTCTTTTTTTCTAGCTTCAGTTCAGAAAGTTATGAAGTGAGAGAATCAGAATTTGAATTCAAGTTCTCTGACTTCAAATTCAGAAAATTTTCTACTACATTCCACTGCCTTTCAATATAATATGTATAAGATGGTAGAGTAGTAGCAGGGAAGCTCGAAACCACAATGAGAATCTTCTCCAAATAGAAGGCTTAAAAAAACTATTACAGTGGAAGAGAGGTTAAGGGTGGGAATATCATAACTGTTTCAGAGAGGGAATAAACATCATGCTCACTGAGGTATAGAATCCTTTCTTACCCTATAGAGAAGTGGACGAAGATGGGGAATAAGACAAGGGAAGGGCAAGTGATAATAGGAGGAAAGGGGAATTAGGAGGGGAGATAAAAAGCAAAAACATAAACTGGTGAGGAGGGACAGAATAAAAGGAAATAGAGCAAGAATAAAAGAGAAAAATAATATGGAGTGAAAATTACAGTTGGTAATCATAACTCATGAATGTAAATGGGTGAATTCATTGATGAAACAGAAACAGACAGCAGAGTGGATGAAAAAACAGAATCCTACTATCTGGTGTTTACAAGAAACACATTTGAGGCAGGGTAAAACACAGAGTAAAGGTAAGAGGCTGGAGCAGAATTTATTGCCCATCATCTAAAATTAAAAAAAAAAAAGTATGAGTAGCAATCATGATCTCAGACAAAGCTCAAGCAAAATTAGATCTGATTAAAAAAGATAAAGGCAATTACATCTTGCTACAAGGTAATATAAAGAATGCAGTAATATTAATACTAAACATATTTGCATCAAATGGCATAGCCTCTAAGTTTTTAAAGCAGAAATTAAGTGAAATTCAGGAATAAATAGACAGTAGAACTATAGTAGTCGGGGACCTCAACTCCCTCTTTCAGATCAAGATAAATCAAACCAAAACATAAACAAAAAAGAAGTAAATGAAGTGAATAAAATCTTAGAAAATTTAGAACTAATAGATTTCTGGAGAGAAATGAATGGCAAGAGAAAGGAATATACCTTCTTTTCATCAGTAACTGGTTCCTACTAAAAATCTGATCATGTATTAGGGCATAAAAATTTCCCAACCAAATGCAGAAAAGCAGAAATAATAAATGTATTCTTTCATATCAAAATGCAATAAAATTATAATCAATAAAGGTCCATGAAAAGATAAATAAATAAAAATTAATCTAATGCTTTAAAAGGGTGGACCAAAGAAAAAATTATAGAAATAATTAATAATTTTATTAAGAAGAATGAAAATGGGGAGACAGCATATCAAAATTTATGGGATACAGCCAAAGAAGTACTTAGTGGAAAATTTATATTGCTAAATATTTACATCAATAAAATAGAAAAATACAGATAAGTGAATTAGAAATCCAACTTTTAAAATCTAGAAAATGAACAAATTAAAAATCCTCAGTTAAAGACTAAATTGAAAATCCTAAAAACCAAAGGAGAAATTAAGAGAATCATTGAACTAGTAAATAAGATTATGAGTTGGTTTCATGGGGAAAAAAGCAAAGGAAATAGACAAATTGATTAATTTGATTAAAAAAAGAAAGAAGATAATCAAATAATCAGTATCAAAAAATAAAAAGATGGAGTCACCATCAATGAAGAGGAAATTAAAGCAAGGAAAATGGGGGGTATTTACAAAAAATACAAATTGCCCATATTAGCAAAAGAGGAAATATAATTCTTAAAAAATCCCATATCATAAAAATAAAATTGGACACCCAGAGAAAAAAATTCCCAGGACCAGATTGTTTCAAAAGTTAATTCTATCAAGCATTTAAAGAAACCACTAATCCCAATGCTACATAAATTATTTGAGAAAATAGGCAGAAAAGAAATCCTGCCCTTTGCAGATGATATATGATTGTGTACTTAGAAAATCAACTAGAAAAACTAGTTGAAATAATCAATAACTTAAATAAAATTGTAGGATAAAAAATAAATCCACATTAATCATCAGAATTTCTCCATTTTACCAACAAAGACCAGCAGCAAGAATTATAAAGGGAAATTCCACTTAAAATCACCCTAAACAATACAAAATATCTAAGAATCAACTTGCCAAAGCAAACATAGGAATTATATGAACACAATTACAAAAAACAAAACAAAACAACTTTTCATACAAATAGTCAGATCTAAACAATTAGAAAATATTAATTTTTCATTGGTAGGCAGAGCTAACAATAAAAATGACAATTCTACCTAAATTAATCTTTTCAGTGCTATACTAATCAAACTACCAAATAATTATTTTCTAAAACTAGAAAAAATAATAAAATTAATCTGGAAGAACAAAAGGTCAAGAATATCAAGAGGATTAATGAAAAAAAAATGTGAAGGAAGGAGACCTAGCCATACCAGATCTCAAACTGTACTATAAAGCAACAATCATCAAAACAATCTAGTACTGGCTAAGGAACAGAATGGTAGATAGGTAGAGCAGATTAGATATACCATATACAGGGGTAAATAACCTAAACAACCTAGTGTTTGATTAACCTAAAGATCCCAGATTTTAGAATAAGAACTCACTCTTTAACAAAAACTGCTGGGAAAATTGGAAAACAGTATGGCAGAAGCTAGGTATAGAACAATATCTCATACCTTATACCAAGATAAGGTCAAAATGGATATATGATTTAGATATAAAGAGTGATACTGTAACTAAATTAGGGGAACAAAAAACACTTTACCAGGCAGGTCTTTGGAGAAGGAAAGAATTTATGACAAACAACAGGAAAGAGTATTATAATATGTAAAATGAATAATTTTGATATATTAAATTTAAAAGCTTTTGTAAAAACAAAACTAATGTAACCAAAATTAGAAGGAAACGAACTGGGGAAACATTTTATAACAAATGTCTCTGATAAAGGTCTATTTTTTCAAATTTATAGTGAAATAAGTAAAATTTATAACAATACATGCCATTCTCCAAATGAGAAATTGTCAAAGAATATGAACATGCAATTTTCAGATGAAGAAATCAAAGCCATTAATCATTATATGAAAAAATGTTCTCAATCACTCTTAATTTGAGAGTGCAAATTAGAACAATGCTGAAGTATCATCTCACACCTATCAGATTGGCCAATATGGTAATAAAGGAAAGTGATAAATGTTGGAGGGGATGTGGCAAAATTGGGACACTAATGCATTATTGATAGAGTTGTGAACTGATACAACTATTCTGGAAGGCAATTTGAAACAATGTCAAAAGGGTTATAAAACTGTGGGTACCCTTTGATCACTACTGGGTTTGTATCCCAAAGAGATAATTAAAAAGGGGAAAGGACCTACTTGTACAAAAAAAATTATAGCTGCTCTTTTTGTGGTGGCAAAGAATAGGAAATTAAGAAGATATCCATCAATTGGGGAATAGTTGAACAAAGTGTGGTACATGTTAGTGATAGAATACTATTGTGCTATAAGAAATGATAAGCAAGATGATTTCAGGAAAAAAAAACCTGTAAAGATCTACAGGAACTGATGCAGAGAAAAAGAAGCAGAAATAGAAGAATATTGTATATAGTGAAAGCAATATTTGATGATGTTTATCTATGAAAACCTGACTACTCTTATCAATACAATGATCTGGGACAAACCTGAAGGACTTATGACAGGGAATTCTATCCATCTCAGAGAAAGAACAGTTGGAGTAGTTTTTCACAATCAGTCTATTTATGCCTTTATTTTGGGGTTTGGGTTATGTGTGCATTTGCTTTTACAACAATGACCATTATGGAAGTGTGTTTTTGAATGACAATAAAAACAATATAATGTGCTTAAAAATATTTTGTACCAATTTGCTTTATTTAAAAAACAAAACAATATGACATGGCCTTCTAAACAGGTTTTTGCATTGAGTTACTTGAGTGCTACTTTCCTTATGCCAACAGGAAGATATTATGCCATTATATTAATTTTCCAGCAAGGCATTTTACTTAGCTAAGTGCAATATCTGTATTATCAACCAGGTGTTATTGCTCTTCTATCATTAAACAGGCATCCATTTCTGGTGTATGTGTAAACTTTCCTAAGAGATTTTAGTTTCTCTACTGGCCAGAACAGTCAATTTAAAATGCAAATTTGAGGAAAACCTTAGTTCACTGTCTACTAAGGGGAGGCATATTCATGTATGATATGACATACATACCAACAACAACAGAACATAGTGCTTGTGGACAGCACATATTACTGAGTGAATCAGGAAAGACCACTGGAAGCAGGTTGTAATATTTCTGCTATGCAAAATGGAGAGCAGAATGATTGATGCTTAGCAGTTTAGAACTTGGAACCAACCAAGCTTGCCATGAGCCAGCAAGGGAGAGGCAGTTGCTGGCAGACTATAAAGAGCAGAATTTTGAACCAAAAGCTCTCTCAGTTTGGAGAAGGGTGACCACTAAGTTGTGAGGGTGAACACCAAGAACCCCACAAGAATATTTATGACTAAACTATTCACCCAGCTCTAATATAACAGTGTCCCAGCAATAAGTGATCAAATAAGAGACTGTGGGTTAGATTACACAGCTCCTTTGACTGCTTGTCCTGGCTGCAAACTGACAGATAACATTAGAGTAATCCCTCTTTCCTCAGATACCCAAGGATATAATCGATGATCCTTAGGGTAATGATGACATCCACCTAAGTATGTTTTAAGATTCAATAACAACAGACTTAGGGAAAGGGAAACAGGGACTGAAGGAAAGAGGTGTAAGGGAAAGCTTGGCTAAAGCTACTGATGTTCAGGTGATGTCAATTGAAGGTAATCAGGTTTAAGATTGAAAGCTAGAGAGGTTTGTCTCTCTTGGTGCAACCTGGCCAGGCCAGGCTGCTTAACCTCAACCAGGTTGTTTGTTGGTATTTATATTGCTTCTTCCTTGATGATGATTGCTTAGGATGTATAGTACAGATTCACACAGTAGTGATTAGAACTGGATGCAGGTAATCTGAGTTGATTTGACCTACCTACCCCAATTCCCAACCAACCCCCCACCAAAAATCCCTTCTTCAAATTGAGAGAGCTTTTGGTTCAAAATTCTGCTCTTTATAGTCTGCCAGCAACTGCCTCTCCCTTACTGGCTCATGGCAAGCTCAGTTGGTTCCAAGTTCTAAACTGCTAAGTGTCATTCTGCTCTCCATTTTGCATAGCAGAAATGATATCACAAGGTAGCACTTGAACTAACACTTGAAGGAAGTTTTTTTTGTTTGTTTGTTTTTTCCAGTAGCAGATAGAATAGGACATAGAATGCTGCATGTAAAAACGAGAGCAACCAGTCTAAACTGGTTCAAATGCAGCATGTGTGAGAGATATTGTTGTCTAATAATCTTGGAAAGGTGAACAAAGGTGCATTTTAACCTATGAAATGCTTTAAATAAAATGAAGTTGGCATCTTTGCGGAGGATGGATTGGAAAGAGAAAAGACTGGTTGAAGTGAAACCAGTTAGAAGCCTATTAAAATAGTCCAGGAAATTGGTAGTGAGAAATTGAATTAAGAAAATTGGAGTGAGAATAGAGAGAAGCATTGACATCAAAAATGATATGGTGAGGAGGTGGAACCAGAAAGACTTGGAAAATCATTGAATAGAATGTAGATGAAAATTTGAGAAAGACTCTTAGGTTGGGAACCTTGGTGGTGATACCTCTGGGTCATAAAGGGGGTATAAATATGGATCACATTCACTCTCCCCATTCAAGTATATAGGGGAATGAAAGCAAAGGAATTCCCTGAGCTTTCTAGTTTATCTGCCATAGTAATTTTAGCAATTCTAGCTTTCAATATTTTTAAGAGAAGTCAGTTTATTATGAAGTGTCACTCAAAAAAGTCAGCCAGATGCATTGGTTTCCTCTGAATGCCTCACTTTCATGGTTCCGTGGCTTCTGGGCAACAGTTGTTTGGGTGGCAGCACCACTTCATGTGGTTTCTAATCACTGTGATTATTTCCATTTTTTTTTCTCCCAGAAGTTCAAGCAGCAAGTCTGATGAAAGGAATGTACATGAAACCTGCAGTTGGGGTACTAAAGCCACAATGTGGAAGGAGGCAAGAATTCAGGACCTGGTACCCACAAATATTATAGAAGTCCAGGAAAAATAAGGACTGCTTGTTCTCTTATTCACAAGTATCTTTATCTTCCTGAGGGAGATTAAAGAGAGAGTCAGAGAAGAGCCAGAGACATAGAGATAGAGATAGAGAGACAGAAACACACAGAGAGAAACAGAGGCAGAGATAGAATTAGAGAATTTCACTAGAATATGAAGGGGTTGTTGTGATAGCAACAACATATTCCCATTATTTTTGAAAGATGCTTATGATCTATTCTGAGTATTTTTGTGTGTTTTTGGTATATTTTTATGAGTTTATGTGAATCTTTTTCATCTGAATTTTCTGTGAGGTAAAGTATTGTTCCTTTTTTGATAGGAATATATAAATTTGAATGTGATGGGAAATGTAAATCACAATTATGGAAGCCAAACACAAGTATATTAGGATGTTTTCAGAAGGAAACTAGGTGGAAACAAAGAGTAAAAAACACCCTCTTGGGTTAGCCCCTGAGATTGAACTTAGCTGTGTGAACCCAGAGGTTGGGAGGAGGGAATAGTCTTGGTCTACAGCTTGTATTATTTTTCATATTTACTTATCTGCTCACATGTTTTTTGCCTAAATAGAATGTAAACTCCTTGAAGCCAGAAGAATAAATTTTGTCTTTGTATCTCTAGCACTTAGAATAGTTACTGACAGAGTGTAAACTTTCCTAGCTGCTTCCAGTTAGTTGGCCTTAGCTCTTGCTAACTCTGTCTCTGTCTCTGTCTCCCTGTCTCTGTCTGTCTGTCTCTGACTTTCTCTCTTTCTGTCTGTCTCTCTGTCTGTCTGTCTGTCTCTCTCCCTCTCTCACACTCAATGAAATCTGTCTGAAGTCTGTCTCTCTTGAGGATCTCAGTATTACTTAAACCTTGCCAAAAGGGGAATGAGTAATTCATACTTCTTAGCCCCATCAGAAACTTGCACCTGATAACTAGGATTTATGCTAATCTGGATGGAACTAGAATTCAAAACTGATTGTTCCATTTTGTTTTTCATTCCTGAGCATAGGTAACAATATCTGAGAAGTATGTTACTAGCCTTGGTAGTAACCTTGGAAATTCAGGCAGTTAGAATCCTCCGAATCCTCAGTTGAGGCCATCTGCCTCTCCTATAAGAAGCTTTTGCTGACCTACCTGGGTGTTGATGCTCTCTCCCTCCCAAATAATCATGTGTATATTTGTTCAGATGCTAAGCCTTCCCTTTGCTCCTCTCAACCCTGGATGCAAGCTCTTTCAGAGTTGCCTCTGTATAGGTCTTAATAAATCCATGACAGTTTGGATTGAATTCCATAAATACCAGTATATTCTCTCACTATCATATTAGAATTTTTTATTTCAACAATTTGTTTTATAGCCCTATGGCTATCTGTAATTTTCAATCATCTTCATATCTATAGTTTATGTTTTCTACATCAATTACATATTTTTGTATATGAGATTATTTCTCTAACATTTATGCATTTTGTTTTTATTTATTTTTTTATGTTCTGGTATATATTTAATTTCTTAAAAGGTGATCATTGATTAGAAATAAGTTGCTTCTGAGATTCCTATTCATTAATCACCATATATATGTTATCTACTTTTCTATTTTAAAAAACATAAATTTCTACTTAAAAAATATAATTTCCTTGTTTTTATCCTTTTAATAATTTTGGCAAATACTTAAAAACCCTGCAATTACTGAAAGCTTCTACAATAATTGCCTTACTGTTTCTTTTGAAAATGAATGTGGTTTTTATGTATTTAAATTCATTTTATATCACATATACATATGTAAACACAAATATTTACATATACATGTATACATTTTCATATATGTGTGTATATGTACATATACAACATATATACATATGCTATTTATGTTTCATTTCATGTTCCATTGTACACTTTTAAATATAATTTAGACTTTTAGTTTCTTTTCTTTGAAATTACATATTTTACTCATTACTCATCAGTAGTATTGATCCCAACTCCTGGTTTTTTAAAACATTCCAAAGTGAAACAAATTTTATTCTAGGACCTTTCTTGTTATCTGTATGTATTAGTATTTTAAATATGTATCCTATAAGAAGTAAATTGTTGGTTTAAATTTTTAATCTATCCTTCAATCTTCTTCAGATTTGTGAGTTCAATTAATTCCTATTATAATACTACATACTTTATACGCTTCTTTAATATTATCTTAAAAATCTGTACACGTTTTGTTTGAATTTCTACTCTCACATACAGTTGCTCACTTTTTTTCCCTAAACTTAACATCACATACTTAGATATTTGGTTACTATCTATATTTTTAAAGAATAACCTTAAAAACTATAATAGTCTTGCTTCCTTTCTGTAACATATAACTGAGTTTTGCCATTTTTTTATTTTCCATTTTCCCTATCCTCTCATTATCTCTCTCTGTCTCTGTCTCTGTCTCTCTGTCTGTCTCTCTCTGACTCTGTCTCTGTCTCTGTCTCTGTCTCTGTCTCTGTCTCTCTCTCTCTCTCTCTCTCTCTCTCTCTCTCTCTCTCTCTCTCACACACACACACACACACACACACACACACACACACACACACACACNAGGGGTCCATCACACACACACACACACACACACACACACACACACACACACACACACAAATATTTGTTCAGCTTAGAAGAGTGTTATTTAGGAGATACCTTCCCCCTTCCTTTCTTTCTGCTAATTCACTTCATTACTCTAGGATACTTCTGTCTTACCCCTTCTTAACATTCAGGTTTTTTTTTTCTTTTTTTTCCTACTCACTGATGTTCAGCTGATTCCAGACTCGTAAAGTAGAATAGTTTATGTCCTTTTTTTGTAACATGAAACCAATGAGTTTTGCATCTTTTCATTTCCTCTATTTTTATTCGTCTTAGCATTTCTGTGTTCCATCTCTAATTGTTCCTTTCAAAGAGCCCCATGATGTATTAATAATCTTCTCCATCCGTTGTCAGCAATTGATTCACTTGTCTTTTTGTATTCTTCCTAAGGACCTTCTAATGCCCATCATTTTTTCTCTTTAATTATTTTTGAGCTTCTAAAACCACTGAGAGTTTTAGAGGTTATTTTATGCTCTCTGTTAGATGTTTTGTTGTTATGTTAATATTATTTGTTTCATTTGAAGTGTTCTCATTCCTTTATGTTGTTCCTGAATATTTATTGGTTTTATTATTTATGATTTTTATTTTGCTTAGTCATTTCTATAGTTTTGCTACCAGTATTTCTGTGTGATTTTCCCTATGAAGATTGGTTTCATTTCCCCCTTCTTTTTTGCTGAACTTTTGCTTACATTATTTGTCACATTTATTGCTGTTTTGAAAAGGGAGAAACTAAAATAAAACCACTGGGACAGCCATTCTTATAGAAGTAAATCATTTTGCTATTGTTCTTGTCAACTATATGAATCAAGCATAATTAATATGATTAGTAAATAAATAATTTCTACAATTCTAGAAAGACTGGCTAACATGGTGGTTGATGCAGTGAAGATCCAAGAAAAAAAAACTGACCAGGTAAAATATCATGCTAAGTCTAAAAAGATGAAACACTCAAACTTAAAAGAGAAAACTTAAAAGTATTCCTTTTAGATACAATTTATAAGTAGAAGATATGGGCATTGTGACTAGAAATTGTTCATTTAAAAAAATCTATGGTAAAAAATCCAACATGATGGCAAGTCACATAATAAATGATACATTCCTTTATATATTACTCTTTTGTATGTATTTTCTATATATAGATAGATATAGACATATTCTATATATATCTCCAGAACTCCAGGGAATTTATAATCTTGTTGAGGTGGGCTCTCCTTCCATCAATGCTGACCCTAACCCCATCATGCCTGTCATCCTATGCAATCCTTTCCTATATCTTCCTATAAGTAAACTACAGCAGGCCAATCCAACATTTTGGGGTTTTCTTCTTTCATTCTTTTGACATTGTATGGATGCCAATAATATTTACATTTCATAGCACATCATGAATGGCAAACCATTTTATATCCATCTCATTTGAAACGCAAACCAACTCTGACATCAGTTATTCTTTGTCATTTCTAAATGACCACTCTATCATTTTATTCACTACATATATATATATATATTTTTTTTTTCTTATCACATCTTTTACACTATTTTCTTGTGTAATTCTTCATTTGTTGTGCATCACAACCGGATAAGTGTATCTAATTGTAACTATCATTAAAAAAAAAATAGAAAGGTAAATCAGTAAGACAGACTGGATAAGCAGTTTTAGAATGAAAGTGAATGGTATTCAATAGCCTAGTGCTTAATGAACCCAGAGACACAAATTACTGAAAAAAGGAACTCATACATCGAAAACCAAAGGAAAAACTAGGTAGAAAGAGGGACGAGCCTGACATCTAACATCATTTCTTGGTTCTGGTCTGAACCTGTGATTTCATGATTGTACAGAACTCCCATTGGGAAACTACCTTTACTGATGCAGAATGACAACTCACCTATACTTTTTTGCCATAGATTTAAATGTTTTTTCTCTTCAACAAATCAATCTCTCTCCAGTTTTCCCCTATCCATATCTGTCTCTCTCATTTTCCCTAATCTCTTGTCTCCTCTCTACCCCATCTAACTTCCTTCCTTGTCTCTTTTCTTTTCTCTCTTCTCTTTCCTTGTCTGTCTCCAAACTTTCATCTCTCTTGCACTTTTAATTTTTTATTTTTTTTCAAAATAGCAGTAACTTCCAAATATGAACATATAGATTGTATATATTTACCTTTCTTCAACTTCTTTTTGAGATGTGAATCATATATCTTATTTACAATTTGTTTTGGGGTGCAAGAATGTCTCAAATATATTTACATGCCAAAAATTAGTTTATATTATTTTATAACTAGAGTTTGTTTTTTATACCATTGCATTCCCTTTTGAGATTTCTTGTGATAATAGAATATCTATGTTATTTGAATTCCCTTTTCTTTATATGTGAAGGTCTTTTTACTGACTGCTTGAAAAAATTTAATCTTTGTCACTGGAATTGTTATATTTACTACTATTACACATTTTGGAGTTGGACGTGTATTTTTTTCCTAAGAGGAGATATCTAGTTTCTCAATTTAAGTTTTTTTCCCCTTTGTATCGAAGTGCTAGACAGTTCCCTTATATTATTTCTTACATTGTAACATTCAGGATTTTATTTTTCCATCAGTTTCTTCTGGGAGATCTATGATTCTTAAATTTATCTCTGTATAGCCTTTGTAGCTAGCTTCATTCAGTTAATAACACTGACATACAAAGAATTCATGTAGTGTTTTGATGTTGTTGCTTTTTGCTTCTCTTATGCCAGATTTCACTTCGGTATTTTTGTGTTCTGGTTCAATTATTCTTTCTATCACTCAACTGAAATTTCCCTCTGCAAAGGCAATAAAGAGCTCTTTGCTGCCAAACTTTTAGATTGACTGACTGTGGGTGTCCTTTAAGTTTCTATTCTTGACCTTCTCTATACTATTTTACTTAACTGATCTCTTTAAAACTACGGGTTCAATTTTCTACATGGAGATTGTTTCCAAGTCCATATATTCAACCCCCATCTATCTCACTTCTGAGATGTGACTAGTCATGCAGTATCAACTGCCTTTTGAACAGCTCAAAACAGACACAGGGCACATAGCTTAAATTCAACATGTCCAAAACAAAACTCATTCTTTTACCCCAAATTCACTTCTTTTATAAAATTCCCCATCACAACTGAAGCCATGACCATCCTCCCAGTCACCCAGGATCTAAACTTCAGAGTCTTTGGACTCAAGAGTCAGTGGACTCCATACTCTCACTCACTCAATCCATTGATCTAATCTATTGCCAAATCTTGTTTCACCCTTCAAAACATCATATATATATATATATATATAACTTCTTCCCATTTCTCCACTCACATATAGTCACCATCTTACTGCAGGTCCCTCATCACTGTCTGAGCTTCTGCAATACCCTGTATGGTAGCCTTGCCTCAAGTATCTCTCCATTCCAGTCTAACCTGCACTCAGCCATCATGGTTTTTCCTAAAGTGCAGATCTAACCACATCATCCCCTTGCTTAATATACTGAAATGTCTCTTCATTACCTCCAGGATCAAATACAAACTCCTGTAGTTAGCACAGTGTTGGGCACAGAGTGAATATTCAATAAATGCTTGCTGATTGACTGATATAGCTGCAATCATTCTAAATCTGGTGCATGATTCTTCTGGACTTGAAGGAATTTGGAAAATGCAAGTAATCTTTCTTAATATTGGTTATGTAGCCCCTAGACCTATGGTCTTAAACCTAATGCCATAAACTATAACATTTAAAGAGTAATCTAAATATAAAAATGCCACCTTATATTTTAAAAGATTAGAGAGGAATGGGAAGTTATGTCCTTTCTTTATGAAAGGAAATAATTTTAACCTGTTTTGAGAGAGGAGAAATATATTTTTTAAAAGATGATTTGATTTCATGAAATAACAATGTTTACAAAAACATAAACAATGCATGTTGAATAAAAAGGAACGATGTTGCTTTAGGGGAATATTTGCATTGAATATGGCTTATAAAAATTGTGACATCCTAAATCTATGACATTTGCATGAATTTATAGAATGTCATTCTTTAAAAGTAAAATGATATAAATGACTAGTTTTTGAAATAAACAAATTATCAGTGCCTACTTTTCAAAAGCACTCAAAATCACAAATAATCAGAGAAATACAAAAATTTTAAAACACTGACCTATTACCATATATCCATGAAATTGGCAAATAGGGTAATATATGATTAAATCTATGTTGGTAATGGTGTGGGAAAATAGATGTTTTATAAGTTACTAGCACAGATGTGAAATGGTTCTAACATTTGCATAAGCAATATTGAGTTATAAAAAAAAAAAGAAAATACAATTATTCTTGTACCTTGTGATTCCATAATTTTACTTCTAAATTCATATGCTCAGGAGGTATCTTCATAACAGTCCACTAAGTCAAGTTCTATTATTATCTTCATTTTTCAGATGAGGACTCAGAGAGAAGTAAAGTTATATGCCCAGGGTCACAAAGTAAATTGATGTCTGAAGCAAGATTCAAAATCGTATTTTCCTGAATCTAAAGTGCCAAGCAATATCCAGGGGACATTCTAGTTGCCCCTCATATATATTAATATATAAAATAATAACATGAAAACTAATAACATTTATCATATAAACTAATAATGTGTATTATATAAAGTAATAATGTATATGAAGAGTATAAAGGAATATAGGAACTTATGCACTGAGTAATGGAAGTAAAAGAATGATGTTTATATGGTGCCTTCATAGGTATTGTTTTGGTATTTTTCTCAGAATGAGTTAGTTTGTAAAGAATCATTTATTAAGCTCCTACTGTTTGTCTAGCACTTTCCTAGGCACCAGGGATTAAAATAAATAGGCAACCTAGTTTTCGCTCTCCAGGAGGTCACAGATAAAGCATGTGTCAGGATGAGGCCAGAACAGCTAAAAGCATCATGTATACAAAGATAGGTGATACGATGTCCCGAAGAAAACTTCACGTATTTCACAATTTTGCTCGACACTTGTACCACATATAATCAACAACCTGGTAGAAGTGGATTCCAGAACCAATGGTTCAAAGTGCATTGATTATAAGGTCTAAAACCATAATTTAGTCTCCACAATTTGTCCTAATCACATTTGGAAGATTGAATGAAGAGTTAAAAGTAACATTTTCTCCAGCCACCAACACGGTTTCACAACAAATATCACTAAATACTTCTACAAATCATCAGTTACTTTCCAACTTGTTAAAATCTGTTCACAATTCTCATCAGTATGTTTATAGGCAGAAAACTCTTTTGAAAGTGACTTTTCATAGTCAGTAGATATAAGAAACAGCAAAATCCAAATTAGGGAACTTTATCTATTGGATAACTCATGTGAAATGTACTTTTTCCTACACAAATCCTGGTGGTGGTGGTGGGTTGTTTTTTTTTTTTTTAAAGCAGTTTGATGCTGATTTTCTTTTCTTTCTTTTTTTCTTTTTTTTTTTTTTTTTGATTTTTCAGGAGATATAGCTTGCACACACACACACAAATATTTCTCCCCAAATCATCCATATTCCTTTATTTGGTGATTCAATACATTCTGCAAATCCAAAAAGTCACAAAATAAACTAGGTACAATGTTAAGCATTTTACAAGCAAAATACTTTACTATTTTCTTTTCAATTGCCAAAGGGAGCTGTAAGTGAATTTTTAAAGAATGTACTGTACAAAAGAAAATATCCATAGATCTTTTTAAAGTATATGGAACAGAGTTTGGAATCTTCTGATGACCATATTGTTCCCAAGATGCCAATTCTGTGAAATAAGAAGATTTGTACCTAGCATACTTTGTAAGGAAGTTGTTGGATTAATTTCTTCATCTAACTTTAGATTCTCTGGTTCTGGAGGGGTAATTGGAGGAGAAGGGACCAAAAAGCCCATTTTATATAAGAAAGGAGTAACAATGAAATAGATTTAAACAACTACCCCCAATTAGGCATTCTTGTTTTCCTTTTTTCCTAACACTTCTACTATCAAGGAACTGGAAAATCTCAGGCTTCATCCACTTTCAAAACTCCACTCTGCACTTGAAAATTCAGGCATGTCCAAGAGGTCACATTACAGCACATTGTTTTGTCAGAATGACCATATCTTTGTTCCTCTGGCTATATCATCTCTGGCTTAAAATCTTACCAAGCTAAAAAATAGTTGATCTAGTTGTAATAAAAAAGAATATTAAATACCTTTGGTAAAAATAGATATATTTAACAAGATTAGAAAGGCAAATAGTTATACTGTCAAAAAGAGTATAAAAATGTACACAATAAAACAAATAAACCAACTCAAAGGTCATAGTAAGGATAAGGCCACTGTCTTCTTAAAGTTTCTCTCTTCCAAATCATGTGCTGTCCAATCTGTTCTTCCAAATGGTAGGAAGTTTAGAAATCAGTAGGGATAAATCCAGTCTTTTCTATCGGTATAAAACAAATTAAGTTTAATCCATAATAGGAAGGTTCATTTAAGGACCAAGGTTCTAGAGCATAGAACATTCTGATTTAGAGAGCTGAGGACAGAAAAAAGAAAATTCCAGATGTTGTGACCATTAGGCCAGGCAGGTAGAGTTCTAGATTTAAGGTAGCCAGCTGAGTCAGGTCTTCATATGTGCACATAGGTATTCTATACTAATTTTAACCCATGTAATGCCAAGACAACTTAAATAGAAGATGGAGATAGCACAGCAGATACGTAGTATCTATGTAACTAGCTAGCTACCTACAGTATTTTAATTTCCCAATAATTGGTGGCATTTTCCTGTCCTTTGTTTGGGTCTTCTCACAACAGAGCTGTTGCACAACTCATAGTCGCCATATGGTGCCTCTTCTTGAAAACACATTGTAAGTCCTGAAGATGGAAGGTTCCCAAAGCAAACAACTGAGATTACAGATGGAGAGAATGCACAAGCCCCATAACAGAATCAGCCATTGATTGAATGTGCTCTGGGAAAAAAAAAAAAGGCAGCACATTTCATTAAATTTATCCTTCTGTGTTCCCTTTGCATACACAGTCACACTCTTCATGGTGTTCCAGGAGAACATCTGTCAGTGATTTATGCAGTCCCTTTACACCAATCCTTGGCTTCAATTGAAGTACCTGAAAGAAGACAATTCAATTTAAGTTAAATTTTAAAATAAATCAATAAACATAATAGGTGAAATTAAGGTCAAGTTTCATTTATTCATCAGCACCAATCAATGAATAAACATTTATAAAGTATCTACTATATGACAAGTACTGTGCTATCCATTATTATTAATTACTTTTTGGTTTTTGACATTTTCTATTAGCTCATTGAGCTATACAACACAGATATCAATTTCAGCAAACACTATCTTCTTTGTAGTTGTAGATGATTTTGAGAGTAGATGTGTTAGCTGGTTTAAGGATTTAGAAAATGGTACTCTTTAGGAAACTGGAATAAAATAATTTCCAACAATGATAAAATAATGTGGACCAAAAAGTTGACGTGTTTGTGTGTGTGTTGGAGGGGAATAGAATTATTAAAACTAATTATGGAAAAAAGAGTTTGAGGCTTAATTTCTTCACTTTTAGCTTCCTAATAGCCAGGATCATAAAAAAATGGGCTATTTGCAGAGAAGTAATAATAACAATATCTTTACCTAGTGCTTCCAATCCATTCATTTTAAATATTCTAGGATATAAATTGAGTTAGCAGGAATTCCTGCACATGTTGTTCATGTTCTGGGCAGAATCTCACACACTGGGACAATTCAATAAATATGAAAAAGCAAGATTGCTTCACCGTTCCCGAGTGTCCAGATCTGTGAATTACACACAGCAGCTTCCAGAAGCTACTGTTTTTGGAAACTTGCACCATCATAGGACAGCACATGCTTCCTCTTGTGACATTTTGCATTTGAGGGCTAAATCTGAGAGACAAATTAAGTGAAAGAGTGTCTCGTGAAGAGCTTTTGTCCATTTTAGGGCCTGGAGCAGAGCCAGCTCCAGTTTGAGGTTTTGAAATGGACAAACAGGCATTATTTCTCACTTCCAGTTTCCAATCGGAGCCAGAAGTGGAAATGCTCATAAAGCTAAACAAGCCCTGATTTCAATGGGAATTTATTTTTGTATGCCAGAGTTTCTTATATTGGCTCTTAAAGTTAAAGTCAAGTTCTGAGTTATAAGTATCCCCAGATACTAATAATTTGTGTAAACAGAGTGAAACCAACCGTACTTTAAATCTAGCATTTATTGAATGGCTTTTATTTTGATCACAAAATGGAATGACTTTTTAAATGACTATTAGAGGTTAAAGCGGTTAAAGCATTATGTTTCAGTTAAATTATGAAGGAAGACTTCTATGAGGGGAAGAACACTGGAAAAATATGCAGAAACAAAATGTGTTATCTAATCTTGATTTCACCACAGAATTTCAGTAGGCATAAAACTGCTTTAATCTCATCTTCTGATGCTAAAGCCATCCAATACACCTTTTATACAAAACAAGATATTCAGACTACAGGGAGGACTACTCTAGGAAGGTGTAAAATCAGTACAGTCTCCTATTTCTCCATCCCAAATCCAAGGGCCAAAACTCTCCCTCAGCAGAAGAATGCCACCCAGAAACTCCTGGCTGGATTACTATAACCTTCAATGAATTCTGTATTCTCAAAAGATGACAAAGATAAAGGATATTAGGTATAATGGTGCAGAGGACTGCAGAGTCCCACCTAGTGGAACCTCCTTATAATGGTTACCTGATGAGGAAATTAAGGCTTAAGGAGATTAAATGAAGTGCCCACTCTCTTATGAGAATTGCTCATAATTTGCTACCTTTTCCAGATTTGGCTACCTCTTCTCTCAGATGCCCCAACTAAAAAGGCTGCTATATTTTGCTCTCTGGTGGCCCTTTTAAACACTTGTGTGAAGTGATCTCTCACTCTTCAAGATTTCATAGAAAATTTTAAGTATTCTTTCATTTGCACCATCACATTCTTTCTTAAGTACCTTAATCTACTGGAGAAGGAAATGACAACCATTTCAGGATCTTTTTCAAGATAACCCCATGTTATGGTCCATGGGGTCATGAAGAGTCTGACATGACTGAATGACAGAACAAAGGATTTTTGAGGGTAGGCATTGTAATTTATTTTTTTCAAGGTTTTGTATTCTTAGACTTGCCTCTTGGTCAGAGTAAATGTTTAATCAAATTGTTTAATGGAATAATAGCTAGCATTTATAATTTACAATGTACTTTACATTTATTAGTTCACTTGACCCTCAAAATAACCCTAGGATATGGTGCTATTGCTATGTCCATTTGTACAGATGAGGAAACTGAGGCAGGCAGTGGTTAAGTGACTTGGTAATGAGAACATCTTTGGTAGGTGTCTAAGGGAGAATTTGAACTCAATTCTAGATTATGAATCCAACACTTTATCCATTGCATGACCTAACTGCCTAAATAAAGGAAATCTCATGACCATTACTCAGTCTGAGTGAGAGGGTCTTATAACCAAACTATGTCACTGGAAGTTTTGCACTTGGTTAAAAAAAGTAGAGGTTAAGTTGACTTCTGTTAGGAAGCTCTCCACAAAGGCAGGAATGGAAGGATGAAGGAGAGCATTTTGGAAAGGATAAAAGCAAAGTGAACCAGAACGCTCTAACTACTGCCTGGTTCAATAGAAAATATTGTCAAAGACTTTCTAATAAAAATAATGAATGGCTATGGGCAAGATGGCAGACTCCTGTTAGTGAGAAATCAACTAAGAGTTTAATTCTGATAAAGTCAAGACTTAGGAAAACTTTTAACTTTTCATTTTTATGAAAGTAGAGAAAACAGTAAGAGATAACTGCTAATGCTGTACTCAATTCTCCTCCAAATGGAAGACTTGGCTAGTGTTAGGAAAGTAATCCTGTGGTGAAAACAAACATCTTATCTTATAAATAAAAATAGTAAGGAATGAGGATGTTGTAAATAATGATGATCACACCATGGCATATTCTCATAAAACCGCTTAGCAGATTAGAATGCACCTTCTCATGCATAATCTCAAATAACAACACAGTATATATTATAGAGACACTAATTCCTGTCTGTTTCTGCCTATTTTATAGTTCTGTAAGATCTTCATCATTTTATGGATGCTGAAGCTAAGACTCATCTAATGGACTTGTATTAAGGTCACAAATCTACAACTGACTCACTCCGGTTACTTTCTCCACTGTACCACAATGTTTATTCAAAACAAAATGTTTAATGTTCTTCCAGGAGAATAGATTAGGGTTCAAAGGAAAACAAGATTTTAACAAATACATTGGTTCAACAAAGGAATGCATTGCCTTGTAGGATAGCCACTTCTCTTTCCTCAAGTCTCCAAGAAGAGTCTGGGGTCTATTTATCAGGGAAGTTTAAAAGATCCTCCGCAGGATGAGGGGCTACCTCTAAAGTCTATGTTTCCACTAAAACCATCAGACGCTATATATTTTTAGTTCTCTATTCAACTTGAGATACTTGTCAGGATCCTAGAATGCACAGCAAGCCAGGGGAAGAGAGAATAGAAAAGTTCGATAGAGTTGATGGAGTCTACAGGAAGCGTAGAAATGTTTATTGCAGCATCACTACACTAAAATTGTTTCTTTCTTTCTTTTTTTTTTTTTTGCTGGTTCCTTTGCTACTCCTTAGAGGAAATTAAATGAAGCAGGGCTCCTGCTTTTATATTTGAAATAAAATCAACACTCCCCCAGTTTATTTGTATAAATATATAATCTTTTTATATAAATATATTATATATGTAGGTGTGTGTGTCTGTAACCCATGGCTAAGTTGGTCCTGATTAGTGTAGCTAGGTAGGTGGCAAGATAACACACTGGCTAGAACACTAGATCTGAAGTCAGGAAGACTTGAATTCAAATCCAGACTCATACTTACTAGCTATGTGATCCCCCACTCCCACCCCAGGCAAGTCACCTCTCCCTACTTCAGTTTCCTTATCTGTAAAATGGAGATAATAAGAGTACCAATCTCACATGGCTGTTAAACTGATCAAAGAATTTTAAAACCCTTGGCACAGTGCCTGGCACATAATCAGTATTATATAAATGTTAGCTAGTAGGAGTGAAAGTATTGATGAATCTCACAAAGTAGGTGTCTTGCATATGGCCATTGGACTGAAACCAATTATCACATATTTCATAAATATGATTTTAAATAATACAAATTCAAATATGGAGAGCCACTTCCTGGATGCATTATTCACATTAGGACCTGACTGTTTTCTTTTCTCAATGTGCTAATAAGTTTGAAAGGTTTTCAAGAATATCGAAACTCGTATTTTCACTGGGTTTGGTGAGGTTATGGGGAATTTCACTGATTAATCAGAATGTGCTTTAAAATGATGGAGTAGAAGATGCTGGAATCACTAAGGGATGTCCACATAACAAATGGGTGTTCAAACACACCCACACCCACAGCCATAACTTTTTCTGAATTTTTTAATCCTGTTTCTTCTATCTTCTGGAATCAATTGAGGATCATATTTTCTAGAACACACACAGGATGCTTTAAAAGAAAGGCTGAATGACAATTGTGTACCCACCTCATGGTATTTTTTAGTGACTTTGCTTGGGATGCACTGACATTCATTACAATTGTATTGGCAGCAGGCACAATTTCCACCACAGCGTTTTACCAGGAGACAGCCGGGCCAGAAAATGGTATCCGTTCTCTTGAGTTCCTCCCTCAGGGACACGGAGAAGTTTCGAGGAGTGCAGCTGTACAGTCTTACCTCCTCTTTTAGGAGGTTCAGATCCACCACTGGAGGATATAAAAGAAACCATAAATATATAAATGTTCATGCTTTGATTCTGAATGGGCTTCACTGGTTTCCTTTCATCAGAAAGCTAGTTATTTCATGAACAATATCTCTAACAAAGTCTCTTCTTATTGGAGCTTTATTTCAAGGCTCTATGGTTCGCAAGTAGGACTTTCAGTCCATTTCACCATTAACAAAGCTTCATTATAACCGAGTAACCAATAAAGAGATACCATTGTGCAATATGAAAAGGAGAGCCAACAAAACATTTGAGAGCTATAAATAGGAATCTTTATAGAGAAAAAGAGGGCTACACCTTTTAACCCCACTGAAATGGAGACCAGGAGAGCTTGGGGCAAGGGCAGACTTATGTAAAATGATAAACACTTTGATAAAAAACACTGTGACCTTTAAAGTGGATTACTGGCATGTCTGTAATTAATGAACAATTTATGGAAATTAAGCAAATGGAAATTTAGAAAGAACGTTTTTGGAATTACATACTATAGAACAAAAAGGAAATAGAGAAAATAATTTTAGAGCCACATGAGAGATTTGAATGCTAAACAGTGATACAGACTGAACTCTATAAACAAAGAACACTGTTCCTAGTGAAATAACTAACATTTCTAAAATTTGAATTTGACTCCATCAGTCCTCAATTCCTTTTTTCTTTCATAGACAAAAGAAATGCCTAATTGATTATCATTGTTTCTATTCTTTTAATCTTTGGTTAATGAGATTGTACTTTATTCTTTAAAAAGAACCCATACTTATGATGGCCAAACAAAATAGTCTTTCATCATAGTCAGTAAATTTTGAAAGAACCATTGTCCTTCACTTTCAAAAGCTATTGAGTCAGTACAGTTTTAGGAGAAATATTTAAACCACACAACATAGCAGTAAATCTATATATGCACACACATATATACCTATATACCACAAACACATATATTTACACATGCGTATTTATACGTATACATACATGTGTGCATATATTTATTTATAAGTGTGTGCATATAACATATATGTATACGTATATATTGTAAATGTGTATATGTTAAAATATCTATCTATAAATAATGAAAATATTTTCAAGTTTTGGCTGTTAATCCATTTCTTTTTAAAAACTCTTACCTTCATTTTAGAATTGATACTAAGAATTGGTTCAAAAACAGAGGTGTTAAGAGCCAGTCAAATGGGGTTCAGTGATTTGTCCAGGGTCACACATCTAGACTAACCCTTAGTTCTGTCAATATTCAATAAAGCCCAATTTTAAAACAATGAAAAACTTTTGGATTATGGTAAAATCCTTTATATGGATATTCTAAGAATCTACAGGCAAAAATAACTGAATGTCACTTTCAAATGTTACATTGTAGATAATACTGAAAACATAATTTGAATAAAAAATAAAATATATAAGCAAATAATGAGATCTCTATATGGTTAGTGAATGCATATCCCCATGTAAACTGGTTTTGAAATTCCTCTCAAGTCTTAGCTAAAAAAAAAAATATGATTTGACCTTATAGTTCCATTATGATTTCATAAATGAACAAGTAGTTTTATACATGTCAAAGGGGGCTAATTGGACTCTTAGCTGTTTCTTCTTAAAATACATGAAAAAAGGTAACTTCAAGTTTGTTATGGAAATGCAGATTAATTTGAATAATTGTTTAGAGGAGGCATAGACTAGCAGACAGGTAAGGATTTCTAGCCCTGTTGAATATTTTGTTCTAATTATCCTGAATTTCCTCTACATTTGTTGAAAAACAAAAACAAACCTATGGCTGCATTTTAAATGTATAAGTTTCATTTTCAAATAAAAGCCCATTTGTGAGGAATGTTGGAAACTTTAAGGATTAAACTTTAAAGATTTAAGGATAACTGGACTTCTTCAATGAGCTAAGATGTATCTAACTTGATATTATATGTTAAGTGAATGGATTAACTAAGTAAAATGGGACATTCAGTCTGATTTTAGTCATAATGAAATCACAACAAGAGAAAATCATAATGTGGTTGGAGGAAGAAAAGAGAACTTTTCTAGAATGCATAGTTAAGTTTAATGCCTCATTTTAAAGGCATAGCACAAATATATGCATATATACACATATATAAATGCAGAACCTTTCTTTAATCCTTATAACCACATTAAATTTTGCCCATATGGATCTGCTAGTATGGCTCTATACTGAAGTCTTTCTTTTGAAGAGGGAAAAAGAAAGCCCTGAAGCAAAAATTGTCCACTGCTTACTTAAGGACTATACTTCTTTGGAGTGTGAATGAAGCTCTTAGCTTTCAAAGGACATTCATCTATCTCAAATGGATTTAAACACACTATATCATGAAAGTAGAAAAAATGACTGTATATGTTCACTTTAAAATGTTTACTTAACCACAATAAAAGGTTAGATAGATTTCCCAAGTGAGCTAAGTTACGGTACCTGCTACAATGTGAAATTTTAAACATACTTTCAACTTAGCTTCCACTCATTTATCATTTTTGACACAAAAGTCAAAAGCCCTTTTTAAGCACTAGCTAAGATTTACTTGGAAAATATGTTGTGTTTTTTTGCAGTAGCAAGGTATGAATGAAAACCACTGAACCAAAAGAAGGAGAGTATAGAAAAGGAACAGAAAAATCACAATGTGGAAACCTCCTGGCTTAATTTGGTCAAAGTTTTTTTTTAATTGTTTATATCATATTTGTAATCTCCGCTATTGTCATTTCTGAGTTTTCAAATTTATATAAACTTCTATTTTAAATTGTGATCATAATTTATAAAAAGAAAAATCTCAAACTCTATGCAAAAGAGTATTTTATTTCTTCAGCAATAAACATATTTTTAACTCAAGGACAACTGTCAAGTTTATGGAACTGAAGAGAGTTCAGCATTTACTTAAAAATAAGAATCACTGAATAAAAATACTACTTCAGATTATCTGAGAAATGGATATGGAGAACATTCTAATAGATACAGATTTGATCCACATATATGTATACATCACACATGTACACATATATGGATATATACATTACATATATACATGTATGCATATAATCTATACACATCCATTTTTCTAAGATTATATGATCTTTGTCATAGTGTTACTTAAAATATGAATACATTTCCAGCCTAAGTTTCTTTAATTCCACTTCACTAAAAATCACAGAATTTAAGTTTAGAATTTTTTTTAATTATAAAAAAGTTACATTAAGTAAGTTTTATTTTCCCCATTGTTCATTCTGTTCAGACTACTGGTACACATATTCAGCTCTAGGCTATTATATTACACTCTCAGTAATGCAATCTGAGGGTGGTCTTTTTAAGATGAATGTGGTAACACTGTGATCTGTTTATTCAGTGGAAAATCTATTTCAATGTCTAATTAGAAGCCTTTCAAAGGTCTTCTCTTAGCTCCTTTGTAGGATGACTGTCAGAGAGGGAGCTGGATTTGTCTATATAGATGTTATCCCACACCTGCATTTGAGTTTACGTAAGGTTCCAAAAATATACACCACTTTTATCACACCTACTGTATGCTGAAAATGTTAATGCTTTTGGCAAACTGTACAGTGCTTCAATGTGGAAAGTGCTAAATGAATATTTGAAAGCTCTGCTTCAGAGTTGGAAGCTTTTCACTTTAGCCTGCCCTTTGGCCAAATCTTCAGCTCACTAGAGAGAGTGTGCATAGTTGGAGTAATAAAGACGGAGCTTGAAGGCAGGTTGTTGGGCTCTGATCCAAGGATCAGCTGTCAGAAAACAAAAACAAAACTCAACTGGAGTCAAGAACCATTTCATCCCCATCTCCTTCTAGTCGATCTAAAAGATAATCTACATTGAATTTGCCAATGTTGGGCTCTATTCATCCTTTTTTTCAGCTATGTTTGTAGATCTTCATTTTCTTGTTCAATGGTGGAAGGGAAAGGAAGTGCTGTCTATGTGCTATTCATCATCAAATCTTATAAATATGTAACAACTTTCCGCATCTGGAGGAGATTTGGCTGGCTGTGTACTTGAACACCAATTTCAAATACCAGAAAAAAGGAAACCATGCCTCTTCGCTTAAACAAAGTTCTCTAGCTGGGCAAGTCTGTACATGGTTTGTTATAACTCACAGATCCAAATAAACTCCAACTGTCAATGCAGCATAAGACAAAAATGTTTTTTTTTTTTTTAATGGCAGGTTTTAGATGAACTGTCCAGGTATAATTTGTTCATGCAAATAACTCAGATGAAGGAAAAGTTTTATCTTTTACCTGACCATTTAGGCTCCCTTCTTAGAGGTTTCCCCATGCACCTTTTTGAAGACACTCAGTGATTCTAGTATATTAAAAATAATCTTTGATTATATAAACACCTGTTATTTCTACTTTTTTCTCCAGGTACAGATATATACTTTTTCTGTTCAGTTAATAGTATAAATCCTTGGAAAAAAGAGTGAATAATTTGACAAATTTTTCATATTCTTTTCAGTGTAAGGATATATATATATATATATGTGTGTGTGTGTGTGTATGTGTGTGTGTGTACATATTATCTGTGTCCTAACATTCTCCAAAATAGATACATTTTATTATTAATAACTTTATATTCATGTGTAACTTTAGTAGCAATTTTATTGAGAGTCTACTTTCTTCTGTTCAATTTTAGTAAATTTTGGATTTCAATTAATTAAGCTTAAGAAACAGTAGCAAGTGCGCTCTTTGTGGTGGCAAAGACCTGGAAAAGGAGGGTATGCCCTTCAATTGCGGAATGGATGAACAAATTGTGGTATCTGTTGGTGATGTAATACTATTGTATTCAAAGGAATAATAAACTGGAGGAATTCCATGTGAACTGGAAAGACCTCCAGGAATTGATGGGGAGTGAAAGGAGCAGAGACAGAAGAACATTGTACACAGAGACGGATACACTGTGGTAAAATCGAATGTAATGCACTTCTGTACTAGCAGCAATGCAATGACCCAGGACAATTCTGAGGGATTTATGGAAAAGAACGCTACCCACATTCAGAGGAAGAACTGAAGGAGTGGAAACAGAGGGAAAAAAGAAAACCAACTGCTTGAACACTTGGTTGATGAGGACATGATTGGGGATGTAGACCTGAAAAGACCACACCCATGTAACTATCAATAATGTGTAAGTAAGTCTTGACTGACCACACATGTTAAAACCAGTGGAAATGTGAGTTAGCTATGGCGGGGGGTGGGGAGGTTGAGGGGGTGAAGGGTAAAGTAAAAACATGATTATGTAAAAAAAATTATGTAACCATGGAAAATTTTTCTAAAAATAAAAAAATTATTAAAAAAAGAAAGAAAGAAACAGTAGCAAGTAGAACCCTAACCTGATCTAATTAAGTGACCTAGGACCGGGAGCTTCTGTAGGCCTTTGCTCCCCCTTTCTCCATGCCTAATTTGTGACTGCCAAGCATCCCTCTAACCCAGTGATTCCCAAAGTGGGCACTACCACCCTCTGGTGGTTGCTGCAGCGATCCAGGGAGGCGTTGATGGCCACAGGTGCATTTATCTTTCCTATTAATTGCTATTAAATTTTTTTTTAAATTAATTTCCAGAGGGATAAGTAATATTTTTTTCTGGAAAGGGGGCAGTAGGCCAAAAAAGTTTGGGAACCACTGCTCTAACCCTTTACAGGACAAGTTATGTCCTAGAAAATGATTTCTGAATCACTGGGTCTTTTGAGAACATGAGATAGGAGGAGCCATCTGGTGCAACTTCTGGAGGAAAGGAGATGGCAGTCAGATACTACAACAAACATATCCTCTCTAATCTCCTCACCTCCAAGTTATTTTAAGAGCTTATAAGTATTTATTGCTTAGAGTTAGATCAGTGACTAGAAAGCATACAACCTGAGTTTTGATATCTAAAAGGAAAGGTTACCTCGGGATTTTCGTCCAAGAACATAAGCCTTTCCAAGGAGCTGCCACGTTGGCCTGTATAAGTCTTCTAGGTCCAGTTGCCATCTATCTGGTTCAAGGTAGCGGATGAGTTCTTCCAAAGTACCAAAGGCAGCAATGGCATTGTTAAGCAAGTCTAGTGGCAATGCTGAGGGGGGTAACACTGAAGGACTTAAGGCTTCTGTGTGGTGCTGAAAAGAAAACAAATTGTTCATTAGCTCTTTTAACCAATCCTTATATAGCATGATATTGAGACTATCCTGATGACCCACAAATTATCGCCATTTTTCATTTGCTGTGGAACCCATAAATGAATATAATACTTTGGATGAGATCTGTTTAAGATAGGGTATAGCAGCATGAGTATCTCAAGACTATATATTTCTTTCTTGCCATCTTTACCTGTGCCTTCCATGGTTTCCACCAATGTCCAAATATATGCAGATAACAATGCTAAGAGTATCACAATATAATCAGTATAACTTAACTGCATGGTCTATATCCCGAGACCTGAAGATACTTTACAGATTAGATAATCTAATGGTTCTTAACTTTTTCTATGTCTATGATACCTTTGGTGGTCTAGCGAAACTTACAGAGCCACTGTCAGAATTATCTTTTTAACTATATAACATAATATGTAAAAGTTTACAAAGGAAATTGATTATATTGAAATAATTATCAAGATATATTTTTAAAAGTTCATGAGCTCTTGGTTGAAACTTTGCTCTAGATTCTAGTCTGATACCTTATTTTGCATTTGAGGAAACTTAGTCTAGCATAGTATCTTGAATGCAATAGGCACTAAGTGGCTTTTTGAAAAATCAATTATTTTTGTTTGTTATGTTAAAGTTTCCAGGTAAATTCCCTAAATGGCTTTTTGATGATCAATTTTTTAATTAACTTTTTTTTCATAATATCTTCCTGATGTCTTTTCTCTTGTCAATTATGTAGGATAAAGTTGAGTTAGGCTTATTATTGTCCATTTTTTGCTAGTTCCAGAGGCTAAATGGTAATATGCATATTAACTAAGTGATTATATTTATAGTACCATGATATTCAAGAAATTGTTATGATGATAATAACAGATATTTTGAAGAAGCAGATAAATGTGTCAGGGCCAGTAGAACTTCAAGTCATAAACACTGATTGACAGGCTTTAGTGAGAAAGGAGGGGGTTAGACACTCCTGGATCTCAAACCCCTCCCCCCTAGCAGTTGCTGTTTCAGTTGGAAATGGAAACTGGCTAAGATTCTTCTGGTAAGTATCTGTTATGGCTGAACCCCAATAATGTTCCCTTTCTTTAATTTATATTCCTCACAGGTCTGATAGAGGAATAAGTAGAAGCTAGTTATCTAACTGTTGAGGACTGGGATAAATGATCTTCTTAAAACTGGCAGCTGACAGGATTCAAACTAGATGACCAGACTTGAGTTGTGAGTATTCCCTCAAATAATTTCCAGGCACAGATATTGAAGGTAAAGGTTATATTAAGAAGTAAAAAGGAAAACTAAAGGAATTAATGAAAGTATTTGGATAAGGAAAGGTGACCCTGAACTGAATGGTGGGGGATGGGGGCATGTGGGCAACTAGATGGCTCAGCGGATTGAGAGCCAGGCCTAAAGACAGGATGTCCAATGTTCCAAACTGACCTCAGCCACTTCCTAGCTATGTGACTCTTGGAAAATCACTTAACCCCCATTTCTCAGTACTTAAACCCTTGTCTTAGAACCAAAACACAGTATTAATTCTTTTTTTTAAATCAATTTATTTATTTAGAATATTTTTCCATGGTTACATAATTCATAATCTTTCCCTCCACTCTTCCCTTCCTCCTCCCATAGCTGGCAAGCAATTTAACTGGTTATACATGTATCATTGTTCAAAACCACAGTATTAATTTTAAGAAAGAGTATTTTTAAAAAGAATGAATAAAAATGAGGTTCACAGAAATTATTTTTAAAAAGATGGTTTCCTCAATTTAGAAATTAATATAGGAGATAAAGCATAAGAGGTAAAACTTTGTTGAACTCAGATTTATAATTCAGATAGCAATAATTAAGCATGATGCACAACTCCTACTATAATATCTTTAAATTATAGCCAGTGGAGTACAATTCAAGAAGAGGAAGAAGGGAAAAGTTCCTATGTATAATTAACATACAAGGATTCTCTCCCTTAAGTGTGCGCAGGCCTTGAGGTATCAAGATGGCAGTTGGGGTTGGGAAGAAATCATTTGTCATGCAGTTATCACTTTTTATGAAAAAAATTTCTGATGGAAAAAAATAAAATATTTAAGATTTTGAAATCTCTATATATGAAAATGTCTAAACTGAATCTACCACACAAATCAGTTTTGTCGACATTTCAGAATAAGTATAATGAGACCCAGTAGAGAAAATAGTTTAATCTATGGACAGACATTCTCATGACTCCTTGTCCCACCCACTTAGTTCAAGGAAGAAAAAGGTTGGTTCCTTTTGTAAGTTCTGCTTTTCTAAGAAGGCAAAATGTATCAAGACAAAGGAGAAAGGAGGGGGAAAAAAAGAAATAGGAAGAAACTTCTCTTCTTATTTCTTCTGAGCTATTTTCTCTTACAAAAATCTATTGACAATAATGATTGATGTCTTTCCAAGAATCCTTCTTTTTTTCTTTCCTATTCAGTTTCTAGAACATTGCAACTTGGTGCATTTTTATTTTAAAATACTGAATTGTTTTATGATGCAATATCAGTTTTCTAATTAGATCTAGAATTGTGTCAACAGTCAGATTTACCTTAACCAAGCTGTGTTTCAGTTTTCATTATTATGACTATTTCATTTCTGAAGATCATCAAAATACTCATTATCATTTCATTGTCTCAAGAACAAAACAATTTCACATTTTATAATAGAATTCACAGTAATAAGCACATATCAGGATTTAATTTTTCAGCCTAATGCTGTGTTATTCCTTAACATCACTCACTATTATTCAAGAAAAGATAATATGCTGTTTGCTCTACCATAGATAAACTCGGAAGGTCCATTTCTTCCCATTTTATAAGTCTACAAAAGAGAAAATCATGGCAGGATTTGTGTAGAGCTTTTGAACAGAGAAATAGTATCGTGTGTTAAAAAGAAAATAGTCTAGAGTCAGAGAACTTATTTTCAAATCCTTACTGCTATCTCTTTGAAAAAAAGACGAACTCTATACTGAGCAATTTTCTCACTTTTAATATAAGAGGATGTGGGAAGCCAATGAATGGATAATCCATGAAGTCTTCTTCAGTTCTCACCCCTAAAATCTTAATATACATACAAATTACCAGATCACATGGAATGCAAAGTAAAAGCTGTATCTTTGTATTTTTCTTCTGAATGAGTCACAGCTAAAGAAGCAACAGAGAACACTAGAAAGTGTCCTCATTATGAATTACAAGCCTAGACTTGAGTGTTCCATTGAGCCACTAACTTTATGATCATGGAGAGGTTATTGAACCTTTCTGACCCTCAGTTTTTTGCCTCTTCCCCATTCCTACCTCCATCTGTAAAACAGTAGCGAGGGGCATGCAAAGCCTATGAATGAGAAAGGTCCAATGCAGGTAAACTACATACAAATCTCATGTTTATACATTTTGAATATTTTCACCAAGAAAAAATCAGCAGGCACAGACATGGCAAGCACCAAAGAACATCACAGAGAATGAAACTGATTATATTTGAACAGACAGGAAAAGGCTCATTACTGATGTGGGAGTCATTCCTGAATCAGCTGTCTGAATATAGTCAGACTACTGACTTGTTTGAGATGAACTCAAAATTCATATAAAACTCAACGAAGAATATACTAAGGAGAATTCTATGGTATACATTTGAAACAATTCAGTCTTGACCCATTGAATGAAGTTATTGACAATGAAAACTAGTTAATGATGATGGAAGAGACAACTTGCTATACCAATGGCAGTAATTCTATACAAAAACTTCAACTGTTATAAGTCAGCTGCAATAAGAAGTGTACTAAAAAGGCCTACGAAAACTCTTTACATATTTATAGGGCAAAAGCTGAGAGCAGCCAAAACCAATACTACTATAGAATATGAACTTTTTGGTACCAATCTGATGGAAAGAAGATGATCATGGGCATTCGTGTCCCTCAGAATAGAGGGAAGCAGTGCATGCCAAATGGAAGTTCCATGAGAGACGTAACTAATGTATCCTGAGGGCATTTAAGGATGGAAGGAAAAAACAGGATTAAATAAAAGAAAAAAGAAAAAAAGTACAAAAATATTTATCACAAACTGTTCTTATCTTCAAGAATAATACAATTTCTGTGTATTATATGTCTTTAATACTATAGTCCTCACTTGTTTAGGGGGGAAAATGAAAGTAATGAAAACAAAAATGGGGAAAGCATCCAGGTTACACTGAGTATATATAGAGAAGGCAACACAGTTGTGAGGGAATTGAGGTATTTATTCACAAGGCACTTAAAGGATAAGAAGAAACCAAAGGTATAGAGAAATTCTCAGGCCTTTGTCAATTAAAAAACAATTTATTAAACACTGATAACTATTGACCTATATACCTATTGTGTGGTATTATAAAACATACATTCACTTCAGCACATATTGCTGACACCACCTTTCAGGAGATTATATTTCATAGTTGATCAAATCTTTATCATCATATGCAATTTACTGAAAGATACAGAGAACACTATAATCTGTTTGGATTATTTACTATTTTAAAGCATATTTGACTCAGTAGAATAAAATACCTCCTATAAGTGTCAATTCCAAACTGTCTCTCTTCTCCCAAATCATTCAAGATTCTTTGAAAGCTGTAATACAGATGACCATGTCTAACTCTGATCATAAACATCAGGTGAGTCATAAAATGTGGAGACACGTTTGCCAGCAATTTGAAGAGGATTTTTGCATCGATGTTGAGATCCTCTAGATCCAAGTAGGGCAATGCTGTCCATCTGCAAGTAGATGTTTCAGGCCAGTGAACTCTATAGAAGCTCTTGGAAGTGAACCATAAGGAACAGGATGGAAGATTGTAGCTACTTCGATTATTACACTGAATTGAAGGATTATCCCAGGATGCCTGTCTATTCATATATACAAATAGGTCAAAGAGTATACAAATGGACAAAGTATTAGGCTCATACATAAACTGGGGGAGGTCAAAGGCTGAATTGCCTTCAGGAAAATGGAAAACTATTTTAATAATCCAAAATTTCTCCAATAAATAAAGGTCCATATTATTAATACTAATATTAATAAAAATAATAATGTATTCTTACAGAGATAGGGGCAAGGATCACAGTAATTTCTGATTATTTGAAATACATATTATGTAGAGGGCAATGGAGAGTTTCCCAGTAGATATGAACATGGGCTATAACACGTAACAAAGGAAAAACTTCAAAGAACAGTAAGGAAGGATGTTATCAGAGAAATGTGTTTGAGGCTAAAGGCTGTCTTGTGGTAGGCTACAAAGGCACAATAGAAAGAGAGATGAACCTAGGAACTGGGATCTAAAGACTAGCTTGGCCACTGACTGCCTCATGATGTTAGGTAAGTCATTTAACTTCTATGTCTCAGTTTCCACATGTGTAAAATGAGGAGGTTGAATTAGATGGCATCGAAGATTTATTCCAGCTCCAGAGGGGGGAAAAAAAAAAAAAAAAGATTAACTGGTCACATTGCAAGGGTAGGAGAAAACTCAAATACTCTACTAGTATCCTTGTGATCTCAGGAGATGTTGAAGAAAACTTTCAGTATATTGGGTAGACACCTTAAAACTAATTTATTATGGAAGGACATTAGTAAGAAGAGAATCCATTGAACAGGCATTTTATTGTTGTTGCTTTGTCATCCAGTCTTATCTGACTCTTTTTGAAGCTGCGAACCATACGTAGCACACTAATGCTGTTTATGGTGTTTTCTTAGCAAAGATACTGGAATGATCTGACATTTCCTTCTCTAGTACTTTAAGGCAAACAAAGGTTAAGTGACTTACCCAGAGTCATGTAGCTAATATCTTAGATCTTCCTGACTCCAGGTTCAGTGCTCTGTCCACTGAGCCACTGGCCTGCTTCCAGATGCATGCATAAAGACATCAAATTGAGTACAAAATATGAGATAACTGGAGGACTCTGAGAATTTCTACAAATATTATGCTAGAATGTGAAGTTTTTTTTCTATAAATGCATATGAAATATAATATAATTTCCTCATGAATTCACAAACCAAATGGGAATAAATTATGAGCAAGTTCTACATGGTCTTAACATCAGAAAAAATAGTTTTATATTCAGAGTATTGATTTAAGAAGGACTTAAAGCAGATAACATATGTATGGAATCAGAATATAGTGAAAATAATGCTGCATTTAATGAGTGGACCTAGTTTTTATAGTGGATTTACCACTTGCTACCTATTTGATGCCTATGTGATCTTGAGTGTCATTTGCTTTTTCTGTAAACAGGAGGGATTGGGATGAGAGGTTCTAACGCCCCTTCCTGTTCTAAATTCTATAATTTCTCACCAGGATATTGTACTGTATACTTTATTACTCCTCTGATCTTAGGACTTGGTTTCCTCATTTGTAAAATGGCCTGACCAAACAGGGATTCTTAACCTTTTTTTGTCATGGAAAGCCTATAGATCTTTTCTCAGAATAACATGTTTACCTAAATAAAATAAGATACACAGTACTACAAAAGAAGCCAATTGTTAGTAAGATGCAATTATCAAAATATTTTGAAAAGCAAATTCAGAGACCTTGCATTAGAATCCACAGGACTAAATAGTCTCTAAAATTCTTTCCAGTTCTAAATCAATCAGCTCTGGATCCTCTGCCTCATCCCAATTAAGAGAATAAACTTTAGTCATAAAGCTCAATATTCTGACTTGTCTGGGAAAAAAAAAAAAGTAAGTCATGGACTTGCCACTTTAAAGCACAGAGTTAAGAGGGAAAAAAGTCTGAAATGAATGCAGACAGATCAGATTCTTGAAGGGTTAGCCTAACCTGCAGGATGTATTCTTACTTTTATTTATGGAAAAAAAAATACACCCTTGTGATCACCAGGCAAAACAGCTCTGGTTGACATCTGGAAACTCAAGACAACAAGATTTGCTGCCAAAACCAGTTTCCTAACCAATTCCTTCTCCAAAGTTACCCTTCTAAATCAACATTTTTTCTGTGTTTTGGGTTTAGTTTGGTCAAGATGTTTCACGAGTAAGTTTCTTGCTTTTTCTCAGAAGAAGAGTTTTCATCCTGTGAGGGACACTCTATAGGATCTAAACTTAAATTCTAATGTACTGCTAAATTTGCAAAGGCTGTAGTTCCTTATCTCTGGATTCCTGTATCTTGTCTTTTTATTAGAATTTTTGTGGCTAGTACAATTTTAAAAATATCCCATTTACAATGAATCTTCCTTAGACAAATATACACCACACAAACGTTTACCTTGTGTATCATAGCAACAGCTGCAAAATATTTAGGCCCCATAAAGATTTATGCTGCAGCTTACTTAGCCAACCTCATACAATACATTTGAAACTGATAAGAAGCCTTTCACCTCATGCATACCTACCAGAAGGGTTAGGAATGCAGATTAGACTTTATTGTTGCAGTTTTAAAAAATGTTAATCCAGGAGGTGGTGGGAGGGCTGAAGAATGTCCCCTATTGTGTAATTCCACCTCTTAAAGGTGTATCTAATCTCATTTAAGTTCTGTCAAGCTGTTAAACTGTACATGTACCTGCATTTTAAAGAGTTTAAGAATCCCACAGGGCACTAGGACGGAAATGACTGCCAGGATAAACCAAGAGGTGTTGCAGAAACAGAAGAGTGACCTGGAAGAATGCCCTTAGAGGTTGTTCTTTACCCTCATCTTCACCCTTTCTGATGAGAAAACTTCCCCCAAAGTTGTCAGGAATAGGTTGGGTAATGTTTTAGCACTATTTTTAGATAAGCAGAGAAAAAGTAAGCACAAAACCCCAAAGCAGAGATGCTTCCATATGTTTTGGGAAATGTATTTGGGGGAAATGAAGCTCAGCATCCTCCAGCTAATAAATCTTTGGCAGAATGGCCATTGGTTGACAGGAAGCTCTAATTGTTGAGAGATTTTCACTGAATTAAAAGAAGAATATAAAATAAAACAGCCTATACATACAACATGCTACTGATGACGCATGACCATAGAGAATAATATGCAACAGTCCTGTTTCCTCAAGTCAAAACCAAAAGCCAAGTTCAAAGGTCCTTCAGGCTTGGGAAAACTGAAAAAAAGAGATGTCATACCTTGGATCAAATGCAAGGAGATGGATGAAAATGTGAGGAAAACTGTGTTCTTCTTAAAAGCGTGATGCTTCATCTTTCAAAAAATGTGAATATACCTCTTTGGAAAAAATAATGGTCAGCTTCTGCTGACTGAATTTCAGTTAGAACCAAATCACACAACCTTAAGCTAATTATGTTTATAGAATTAATTAACGCTATTTTCATATACATAGACCCTCATAAAGCAATAGCAACTTGTGACCACCTGATCAACAGAGAAACTACCTAATAAATCTCTCCTTCTTGAGGAAAAATAGAACCACCAACTTTTATCATGCACTATATTTAACAAACAGGATTTTCCCATTCAGTTCCTATGAATACTGCCTCAAACTAAAGACATCAAATGTGAATAATAAAGAAATATTCAATATTTTATCTTGATCAGAAAACTATAGAATGACTAAATGCCATAGCCCCAATATCTATTTTGAAAATGGAGGATGTAAGCTATACAAGTTCCCCCGTTATTAAGATTTAAAAGATCATTTTTGTGAATCAAAAATATGATATGCCATAAAACAATAATTTGTAGCTGCAAGGATTTGAAGAGAGTAGTACATTATTCTCATCCTAGTCTTTGAGAAACTAGATACTTCTTGATCAATGTTGGGATAGCAAGGGGGTGCAGTGGATAGAGCATTCACTTAAAAGTCAGAAAAGATGAGAGCTCAAAAATGACTTCAGACAATTTTTATCTGTGTGATCCTGGGAAAGTCAAATAGCTCTTGTCTATGTAAAACCATAGAAGGCAATGGTAAATCACTCCATATCTTTCCCAAGAAAACCCCATGGGCTGTTGGTAGACAAGGTCATGAAGAGTTGGACACAAATGAACAAGACCTAGGTTGGACCAGCTAGAATGCAGCTGGTGGCATCTAAAGTCAGAAAGAAAGGGAAATGTAAGCCAATCACATCAGAAGAAAATGCAATTATACCACAATCTGCAAAGAGATACTCGCTTCATGATTCTTTAGGGAATGTGTAAGGCACTGAGAGCATGGCTTCTACAAATTCATTATTAATTTTTACCAAGTCTTGGGCAGCTTCAGCAGCAGCAGCACCACCACCATGATGATTGTTATCATCATCATCATCATCATCATCATCAACATGATCTATTTATTAAGCACTTGTTAAATGCTAAGAATACAAAAAAGGTGAATGCATATTCTCTTCTCTCAAAGCTCCCATCCTAATGGGAAAGATAGCCTTCTACAGTTCTGTAAATAAAGTAAACACATAAGATATATGGCATATAAATGGGAAATCATCTCCGGGAGGAGGGAAGAGAATGTTAGCTGGGAAGAATGTTTCTTACAAAAGTGGTATTTTAGTTGAAAGTTAAACCAGAGAATCTAAGAGGTGGAGATGAGCAGGAATAGGCATTGGGGAGAGTTGTTTACAAAGATGTGGAGATAGGTGATGGAGCTTTATGTGCAAGGGACAGAAGATAGGTCAGCAGTAATCAAACAGTGGGTATGTATAGAGGCATAAAGCAAAGCAAAACAAAACAAAACAAAACAAAACAAAACAAAACAAAACAAAACAGAAAAAGAAGAAATCAGGCTGTGAAAGATTTTAAAAGTCCAATAGAGAACTTCATTATTTTGCTTGGGAGACCAGGAAGGCACAGGAGATTATTAAGCAGAAAAATGCCATGATAAGATCTGTACTTAGGAAGATCACTTTGGAAACAATAGAAGAAACACTGGAAATAGAAAGGTCTTGGCTGAGTAGGGCACTGTTTAGATTTTTTTTTTTAAAGAAACTTGAAAATGTAATTTCCTCCTTTAATTAATATGGAAAATTCAAGGAAAAAAATATGGAATGTCTAGAATTAACAATAATTCAGCTACTCAAAAATCACTTGAATTTGGCAATGGGATTTCGAGGTCCTATTTATTCAGAGGGAATAATTATACTAGAATATAAATGAATTTGCAAAGCATTTCTAAGTCTTAATTCTCATCAATTCTATATGTAAATTTGCTGCCAGATATAGCAGTTCTAGAGGTCAGATTATGAACACATTGCTATTTCCTTAAGCACCTGATGTCAGGCACAGTTACAAATATTATAAAATCATTGTTAATCATATATGATAAGCAAACCCATTAACTCTCATCCAACAAATACAAAGCTCTATCAGAAGAGGCTTAAACCACTCAGGTATGTAATTCCGAATTTCATATAACTTTATAAAATTTCTTCAGCAATAAACCTTTTAATAAAAATGATTTGTTAAAAAACTCTCACCTTCTGTCTTAGAATCAATATTATGTATTGATTCTAAGGCAGAAGAGTGATAAGTGGCAGACAATGAGGATTAAGTAACTTACCCAGGGTCATGCAAGCTAGGAAATGTCTGAGGCCAGGACCTCCCATTTCAAGTTCTGGCTCTCATTCCACTGAACCACCCAGCTGACCCCAGTGATGGACCTTGAAAATTATGATAGATCTTGAAAATTTAGGAATAATATCCCCAGTAGCAGTGTTGCCCTTAGAAAACTGTCTGTGGAATTCACAAATGGAGGAATATTATGTTGAACAAGATGTATATGTGTAGACAAATATATATTAAAAAAAAAATAAAAAAAAATATATATATATATACACACACACATCAAAAAATGCTCATTCAAGCACCATAAGTAAGAGTTAATATGGTATAATCAATAGTCAGCTCATCTTGAAATCAAGAAGAACTGAATTCAATTCTCTGCCTTTGCCTTTACCTGTTAAGAAAGTCAACTCAGACTTAGTTGAAGAAAATACGGTGACTTGCTGTATTAGAAGGAAGTTCCTATTCTAGTAAAATAAGAAGTCCAGTTTTGGACACATGTGTACATATATATCCTATAATAGATTAGCAATATGTGTATATGTAATATACGTATGCATATCATATTCACACTTGCAGCCATACATGTACAACTTATATTCTGTTTTCTAGGGGTGACTAGTTTTTGTTACAAGACATATTAAGAAATTTCATGATTTATTTTGGTATGAGTCGAATGGAGTGACATTACCCATGCATATTACTCAGTTTTCAATGATAAACACACCCAACATTCTTGTAACACATACATGGCATATCACAACTTGTCCTGCCCTGCAGGGAAAGTCCTTGAACAAACTTTTTTTTTCTCTACTAAAACATTTATATACAGCAGTTGTCTGGGGAGGTGGCAGGGAGGAAAAAGGAGAAAGACTAAGGAGAAATGAGGATTAAACAACAAAAATCATCTAATATAATACTCCAATTGGTTATGACTTACAATAAGTCTACGAAAAGCTTTTTAGACCAAATCATTAGCTCATATCATTCCCATATTCTATGGTAAAGACTCTTATGTTTCCTTTTGTTATGAGTCTCTCTGACAATAGAGTGTGTCCAGCAAAATCCTTTTTATCTATTTATCTATCTATTTTTACCACTTCCTTCCCCTTTTTTTACATTCATTTAATTAATTACTTTGGAACATTTTTTCATGGTTGCATGATTCATGTTCTTTCCCTCCCCCTCCCGAGGCAACTAGCAATTCCACTGGGTTTTACATGTATCATTGATCAAAAGCTATTTCCATATTATCAATATTTGCATTAGAGTGATCATTTAAAGTCAACATCTCCAATCATATCCTCATCGAACCATGTGATCAATCATATGTTTTTCTTCTGCATTTCTACTCCCACAGTTCTTTCTCTGGATGTGGATAGTGTTCTTTCTCATAAGTCCCTCAGAACTGGCAGACCCTTTTTTAGAATAATGCTTTTAAAACATTAAGGGAAATATGCTTCAGGGATAGGCTGGAGGAAGGAGGATGGAAGAAAATAAAGGAGGGAGTGAGGAGGGAAAAGGAAGGAGGATAAGGATGAAGGAAGAAAATTATTTATTAAGCATCTACTATGTGCCAGGTATTATTCTAAATACTTTATTTATATTGCTACTCTTGATTCGTTACAATAACCCTGGGAAGTAGGTGCTCTTATGATTCCTACTTTATAGATAATAATAGTTAAAACCTTTATATAGTACTTAGTATTTGTCATGTAGGCAAATTGGTGGTGCAGTGGATAGAGCACTGGACTTCAAACCAGAAAGATCTAAGTTCATATCTGACCTTAGATGTTTACTAGTTGTATGACCTTGGCAAAGTCACCTTAGCCTCTGCAGGGATAAAACTGGAGAAGGAAAATGCAATTACTCCAGTATCTTTGCTGAGAAAACTCCACAGATAACTGGTCCTCAGGGTTATAGAGAATCAGACTCAAATGAATGACTGAACTACATATGTGACATGCATTGTGATAAGCAATTTGTTAAGTATTATCTCATTTGATCCTCACAAGGATAGGTGCTGTTATTAGACCCAATTTTGCTGATAAGGAAACTGAGACATAGAGTGATTAGCGCAGACATATGTGTCTGGTGTTGGCTTTGAACTCAGGTCTTCCAGACTCTAAGTCCAACATTCTTTCACTGTTTCATGTTACATGATCTTACAAGCTTAAAGTTTGGAGGGATAGTTCTTTTGCATTAGATGAATCCTGCCATGCAATCTTTAGAAGTTTTCCATAGCCAAATGGATAACATTTTTCCTGGGTTCTATTCTCATTATTGGAAATTCCCAGTATGTTGCAATGTCATCATGTCTTACATTCTTCTGTAATTGAAGATGAATGTTATACAGGTACAGAGTAATGTAAAAATGGTTGCACCCAATATATCTCTTTATTACAGGCATCTATACTTAAAATGGCTTTGCATTTCATAGCCAAATAACCATTTCCCTCTGAGAGAGGGCTTACTGAAGAGAGAACCACCAGAAAAGAATCATCAATGAGAATACAAATGTTCTCGGTCTATATGAAAAGAGTTCAAGAAGATACTTCAAAATTCCTAACATCACCCTCAGCAGAAACTAGTGAAAATTGTTGCCTACTGATGATAATTTATAACTGAAAGGAAAATGTTCTTCTTGGATAAGAAAGGGAATATACGAAAAATCAGCTCTCTCGCCCCTGAATCCACTCCTCAAGTGGTCCTGAATTCCAAAAGACTTTGCTGATCATATAATGAGAAAAGTAATGAATTGACCCATTATGGTATAATCCATTTTCATGGAGTTTCAGATATAGAGAGTTGAAGATTCAATCTTTAGCAGTCATTGATTGCATGGAATTGAAACATGAGTGGCTGAGGAGGTTATTATATATTCTATACAGGTTTCAGCACTTAGAGGTTACCATTGACTGATACTGATTCAATGACTTTTCTACAAGGGAATTTCTAGGAAAGGGTTGTTGATTATACTTTACTAAATTGGGGAAATGAAGAAGCATATAAATACAATGCTCAGTGTCATGGTTTGAAACAGAAGTGATTGTGAAAATCAAAACATTCACAAAATCATAGGATAGTGTCAGAAAGGATTTTAGAATCCTGCTTCTGATCTAATACTGGAATATCTTTTATAACAATTTTGACAGAGAGAGACACCTATTCTTTTTTTGAACACCTTCTGGAACAAGGAATTTATGATTTTGCCCAGTGGCTTACCATTTTCAGATATTTTTCATATTTAGGAAAGTTTTTCTTTATGTTAAACCAAAATCTTCCCATCTGTAATTTCTAGTGGTCCTAATTCTGCCCTTTGGACAGATATAGAAGAAATCAAATCTCTCTTTTAACTCGACCTTCAAACACTTGAATATTACTTGAATATTACATCTTTGCTGAGATTTTCATATGCAGATGAAATATTTACAATTCTTTCATCTATGTCTTAGAAATTTAACTACTAATTCCTTAGTCAATAAGAAAATCCAATTAATTTTTGTCTCATTTCTTGGAAATATGAAGTTTTACTAAGTCCTCTGTTCCAGACACACAAATACGTTGTAGCAGGTAAGTGTTCCAGATTTGAAGACAAAACAAACACATAGGTTCGAATTCTGACAACTACTATTCACTCTAAATGGAATCTGAACAATTCCTTCATCTCTTTGTGTCTCAATTTCTTCATGTACATAAAGAGAGAACCAAATAATGGTAAGGGTCCCTTCTAGCCCTGGATCTTTTCCACATGGATTTCTTCATTGACTATCCCATTTATTAAAAAAAATATAAGTATTAATAGCAACATCAATATTAGCTCATTTACTAAACAATTTCCATTCTATTGAATTTCAACAGGAAAATATTTCATTTCAAATATTTCCCAAGGGATTTAAAACCTTCCACAGAATGAATGTTCATATAATTTCAGACATTGGCCAATTTTCAAAAGTAATTAAGTGAAAGCAATTTGAAAGTGAATATTCATATAGAGAAGGCCCTCTCTGTCATGGCTTCTGCCTTTTCCCATAAATTATTTACACTTTAAGGTATTTTATTTTTCTAAATTTCTTATTTTCCTGTTCATTGATGCAGATGTACTGGATGCCTTGTGATGATTTTATGCAGAATATATGGAAATAATTATACACCCATACCGGCAAAATTGTGGTTTTATATGCTCTGGTGAATTGCGGTTTCGACTTGGGCTGCTGTCATTCATAATCTAGGAAGTGGTTATTTTTGTTTTTTAGTTTTAAGTTCAAAATAACAAAATCTATGACATTGCATTAACCTCTTTCCATTGATATTTAAAGCAAGAATGGAACAATCCTCTAGTAACTGAGTAAAGCTGCTTCACAGTGAACTTTGTAAATGTTTCAGAATTCTATTGAGTCCAGTGTTACAGACTGAAGGTATTCATTGAATACACACTAAATAGATTGAAGGAAGCTGGCAAAGCATGGGTTTCCCCCTTTAATCAAATACAGAGGGAGAGAGAGGGAGAAACTTTATGAATCCTAAATGGAACTCCAGGAAAATAAATCTCTGAAATTCCACTAAAATAGTCATGTAATTCAAAATGAGGTTGAGGAATATAAATCTCTCTCGAAAACTTTATTTTGTTAAAACATATGAATTTGTTTTTGAAAATGCCTATCTAAATGCCATTTTAAAAAAAAGACCTAGTCTTACTATCTTTCCCAGGCTTGAAATTCGGAGGCCTTTCATTGGCTTGATCCCAGATCTACAAAGGAAGTTTGTAGTTGCTGTGTTTCTAACATAGGTAAGTTTGCCCTTTTTTAGGCAACCTGATAGCAACTCACTCTGGGGGTTGGGGGGGGGGTCACTATATTAAAGCTGAACTAAATTAACATGGGACACCTAATCAACTTAGCTCACTGCAGCTCTGAACACCAGAATCTATGAGATCTGCCAGCCTAAGGCTTCCTGGTAAAAGGGACCACAAACAGGAGCCACCACTGGGGATATAATGCCATGTTTTACCCAATTCATCACATCAGAATTAAATGATATAATACGTGAAAAGTACTTTGTATAGCTCAAAGTACTATATAAAATAGTATTACTCTGATATAAAATGACTCACACAAATGCAAAACACCAAATATAGAGAGTTCATTTTTTTCAATGGAAATATACTACATGTACTCTTGTAGTGGGGCAAAAGAGAAAAATGTTTCTTTATATAAGAGACAGTAACTACTAGCAGAGTATCACCATTTACAACATTCTAAATTCATGTGAAAAATTAAAACACTAGCAGATTTGAGCTATTATTATTTACTTTTTTTTCTTTTTGCGTGTTGGTACAATTTTCAATAATCGTTTTCTGACATCTTGTGATCTATGTTGCTTCCTTACCTTTTACCACTCCCCCTTCCTCAAAACACAGGCACTATGATATAGGTCATATATATATTATTACAAAAAACATATTTCCATATGCATTATGTTGTGAAATAAGACACATATTACTTACACTAAAGAAAAATTCAAGAGAAGACTAGCATGCTGCAAAAGGCATTCAGACTGCTTTAGTTTCTTAAAAAAAGCAGTGGATAGGCTTTTTTGTCATTAGTCCCTTGGGGATGTTCAAGATCCTCACATTGCTGATAAAATTTAAGTCATTCATAGTTGATTATTATTGTTATTGTTGTTATTGTGTAAAATGTTCTCCTTGTACTGTTTACTTCAATTTGCATCATCACTTTATGTATGTCCAGGTTTTGTTGTGATTGCCTTGTCCATCGTTTCTTATGGAACAACAGTATTCTATTACAATTATTTGGCATATCTTGTTCAGGCATTCCCAAACTGATGGGCATCTCTTCAATTTCTAAGTCTTTGCCACTGCAAAAATAATTACTACTATAAATATTTTCTGTACCGGTAGGTTCTTTCCCCTTAACTCTGATCTCTTTGGGAGACAGACCTAGTAGTAGTATTGCCAGGTCAGAGGGTATGTACAGTTTTATGCTACTTTAGGCATAGTTCCAAATTGTTCTCCAGAATGCTTGGATCACTTCACACCTCTCAGACTCGTTAATACAGGGAAAAAAAAATAAAATGATAAATGTTGGAGGGGATGTGGGAAAACTGCAACAACTAGTAGAGCTGTGAACTGATCTAACCATTCTGGAGAACAATTTGGAATCATCCCCAAAGGGCAACAAAACTGTGAATACCCTCTGTATCTCAAAGAGATCAAAGATAGAGGAAAAGGTCCTTCTTGTACAAAAATATTTATAGCTTCTCTTTTTTTTTGTATGGTGACAAATAATAATAAAATGAAGGATTGCCCATCAATTGGGGAATGGCTGAAGAAATTTTACCATATGATGGTATTTGAATACTACTGTGATTTAAGAAATGATGAACAAGATAATCACACACATGCAAAAATCTGGAAGGACTGAAATAAAGTGATACGCAGCGAAGTGAGCAGAATTAGGAGAACACTGTATACAGGAACAGCAATAAAGTATGATGGTCAACTGGGAATGACAACTATTATCAGCAATACAGTGATTCAGGACTATTACAAAGGACCCAAGTCTAAAGACTATGCTCTGAGATAGAAGGAACTGATGGAGTCTGAATATAGATTGAAGTATATCATTTTCCCAATTATTTCCTCCTGAATTTTTCTTTAGTGTGTTATGTATTTTATTTTACAACATGATGAACATGGAAATATGTATTATGTGATAACAAATGTACAAGCTGTACCATTTTACCTACCATCTTGGGGAAAGGAAAAGGATGGAAAGGAAGGAGAGAATATGGATCACAAAATGTCAGAAAACAATTACTGGAAATTGTATCGACATATTATCTGAGGGGGAAAAAGGCACTCAGCATAGTGCCTGACATAGTAGGTACCTAATAAATGCTTATTCTATCCCTCCCCTCCTCAATAAGGAACATACCAACTTAAAAAGAAATACTCTCTCATCTAAAAGCCTTTAATATAAAATGCACCACAATATACATATTTATCTTTAAACAAACATGGGGAATTTGGCAAAGATTTAACATTTGCTGAGGTAAAAGTAAAATTTGCTAATAGGTGGGAAGGAAGTAATATAGTGCCAAGAAAGATTGAATATAAACTGGTATCTAATGGTGTGGAGACTAAGAAATACTATGTTCAGAGGTTCTATACAGAAAAAAAAAAAAAATGTTACTGGACTTGTTACTGAGTCCATTATCTATGTCTCAGTTCAGGTAATTTTTTATTCTAATTTTGTTGACTCCACCTTTAATAAGAGTAGTCTACTGGGTCCCAGTATATCTAGATGCATTTTTAGGATTAAGAGGCAGGGTAAAGTATATCTTCAAAATTTCTCTAATTCCAGGATGTATATATAATTTTAAGAATTGTCCATTATCTTCTACTGGATTTAGCCTTAGTGTGATTTAACAAGAACCAGTTTTTTTGTTACCCATTTTTCTTCTCCTTTCTTTGGTTGGTAATGCACTATACTGTCCTTTTTTTTTGGTGTTGTTGTTCTTCTATCTCTCTGACTATCCTTCGACTTTTTTTCACTAGTTTGTCTTTCTTCTGCCTAATTGGTGTGTTCTCCAAGGCTCTGCCATTGGAAATTCTTCTCTTTTGTTAATCTTATTCCCTCCTACAGCTGGAACTATGGCTATCCTCCAGCTGATGCACAGATTATAGAACTCCCTCTCTTACAGCTGCCCAGGCTCTAAATTTACCTCTCCAATAGGGAGAAGTTAGGAAATACATCTCAAAATAAGATAGAAACAAATTTCTTGTTTTTATTCCAGATAACAGACCTTACGCATTTTATCACATCTCTCTACTAGCAAATAAGTGTGAATACCATGTTTTCTCTATTTTTTTTTCCTAGACCTTAGCATAGGGTCCTGATTCCATCAAGGGTTAAATAAGTGCTTACTGAAAGCTTACATCATCTTTATTGATCAGTCATTTTCAGTTATGTCTACCTCTTTGTGATTCCACTTGAGGTCTTCTTGGGAAAGATACTGGAGTGATTTGTTATTTCCTTTTCCAGATCATTTTATAGATAAGGAAACTGAATAAAAGTGTTCATACACATCTGGTGTTAGGATAAATTATGTGACGAGCGGTCATATTTGAATACAGAAAGAGTGCCATCCACTGCCCAGCACTATATGAATTGTACCACTTAGCTGACCTTTTTATCATCTACTCCACCATTTTATTTAGGTCTCTAGAGTATTCAAAAGCAACTATGTACAAGGCTAACTGTCCAGGACCTGTAATATGTGTATAAATGTTATTCTCCTGGGAAATATAAAAAGAGTTCAATTGGTTAGAAGAGTTATTTTGCTTATGCCAATTATAAAGGAATGGCGACTGGTTTACAACATGGTTTACTAAATAAATAAATAAGCTCTAGCCTGATAGAAACTGAAACATAAACATAAGGGTAATATTCATGGGCTTTGGTCCAGAAGATGATTCATAAACATATGTATCAAAGAATCTTCCCACAAAATGGCTATTCTTGAGTTTGCTTGATAGTAAATCAATGTTAAGGTTAATGGTATATCTACCATTACTTTTTATTTAGTATAAATGACATGTTTAATAACATTTTTCCTGAAAAAGTTCCATATTTAAATCTACAATCTATTATTGCTTTTTCATGTTAAAATCTTTAGGTATACCTGAAAAATACCATATGAGAGGGGCCATTGAAGAAAATGGAAGATATAGAAAAAGTTGAAAACTAGGATTATGACAAGGGAAAAATAGGGGAAAGTAGTAGCATATTCTAATTATATTTCGGGAAAATCTCTTTTAAAAACTTCATATTCACCACATTGTCATGGCTACCTTAATAAACATTCACTTTATTCTTCCTTTTATTATGTGTATCAGACTAAAGTTATTCATATTAAAAGTCCATTTCTGAGGGCAGCTGGATGGCTCAGTGGATTGCAAGCTAAGCTTAGAGACAGGAGGTCCTGGGTTTAAATTTGGCCTCAGAAGTTTTCTAGTTGTGTGACCCTGGGCAAGTTACCTAATTAATATCCATGGCCTAGTCCTTGCTATTTTTTCTGCCTTGATACCTATATACAGTATTGATTCTAACAGAAGGTAAGAGTTTCTGAAGAAAAAAAAAAATAAGTACATTGTTGTGTTGAATGTGTATTCTTTTCAGAAAAATATATGAGAAACTCCTGGTTTTCACTTGTATAACTTTATTGCCTATCAATTCTAATACTTTCAGGAAGAGAAAACAGTAACTGATTTCTCAATTTCATGTATTTTATTCCCCAATAAATAGTTTTACTTTTTAAAATTTAAATATGAACTTCTGACAGTATATACTACTAGATGTCCTTCAAAATTGCAACTTTATATGGATTTCTGGATTTTAAAAGTTTTCATGGTTTGTTGTTTTGTGGTGGTATCTCCTTTTTAATTGAATTTAATTTTTTCAATTACATGTAGAAACACTTTTTGGCAATTATTTCTGACATTTTGCAATTCTGATTTTATCCTTCCCTCCATCCCACTTCCAGAAACTGTAAATAGTCTGAGGTGTTATAGCAATGCTTTCATGGAATGCATATTTCAATATTCTCCATATTCTGACAGAAAACAAATAAATATTCAATTAAAAAACTCTTCAAGGGAATAAAGTAAAGCATGGCAAGCTTTGATGTGAAATCAGGTTCCAACATTTCTTCATTTGTTGTTGTTTATCATGAGTCTCTTGGGGCTATCTTGGAACCTTGTTATGCTGATAATAATATCGATTTCACCACTGATCATCATACAAAATATTATAAACAGTGTTCTCTCAGTTCTGCATCAGTTCACATAAGTCTTTCCATGTTTCTTTGAACTCATACGTTTCATCATTTCTTAGGGCTCAATAGTTTTCCATTACAACCATATTGCCACAGATTTTTCCTGATTGATGGAAAACCCTCTCAGTTTCTAACTCTTCACCATTATAAAAGAGCTGCTAAAAAATATTTTTGAACAAGTAGGTACTTTTGCCTTATCCCTGATCTCTTTGGGACTTTGGTCGAAGGGTTTTATGCACAGTTTTATGGTCCTTTGACATGGTTCCAAATTGCTCTCCAGTATGTTTGTATCAGTTCACAGTTCCAAAAACTAATATATTAGTGTCTCATCTTTCCCACATCTGCTCCAATGTGTACCATTTTTCTTTTTTATCATATTAGTCATTCTTTTAGGTGTGAAAAGGTATCTTAGAGTTGTTTTAATTTGCATTTCTCTAATCAATATTGATTTGAAGCACTACCTCATATGGTTATAGTTTTAATTTCTTCATTTGAGAAATGCCTATTCCTATGATTGGGCAATTTAACAACTGGGGAAAGCTTTGCATTCTTACAAATTTGGTTCACTTCTCTATATATTTGAGAAATAAAGCCTTTGTCAGAGACACTTGTTATGAACTTTCCTTTTACTTTGTTGTTTCCCTTCTAATCTTCATTGCATTGGGTTTATTTTTATAGAAACTTTTTTTAACTTAATATAATCAAAATGATTCATTTCATTTTTCATAATGTCCTTTATGTCATGTGTGATCATGAATTCTTTCCTTATCCATAAGTCTGACAAGTAAACTTTTCCACTTTCATTTAATTTGTTTAAGGTATCAAATTTATTTCTAGATCAAATATCTATTTTGACTTTATTTTGGTAATTGTTGTAAGATGTTGGTCATTGTCTAATTTCTTCTGTGTTGTTTTCCAGTTGTCCCAAGCAGTTTTTGTAAAATAGTTCTTGTCCCAAATTCCGGGGTGTTTGTGTTTATCAAGCACTAAGTTACTATGATCATTAATTAGTGTGTTGATTTCCTAACTAATTCCATTGATCCACTACTGCATTTCTTTGCCAGTATCAGACTGTTTTGATGATTACCTCTTTATAGTTTAGTTTGAGATCCTATACGTGTAGGCCTCCTTCCTTCATATTTAAAAAAATCAATTCCCATGATATTCTTGAGCTTTGGTTCTTTCAGATAAATTTTCTTTTTATATTTTTAAGTTTAAGACTATTGGTTAGTTTAATTAATATGGCACAGAATAAGTAAATTAATTTAGGTAGGATTGTCATTTTTATTATATTGGCTCAGCCTATCCATGAGCAATTAATAATTTTCTAATGGTTTAGGATTAACTTTATTTGTATGAAGTGTTGTGTAACTGCATTCATTTGGTTGCTGAATTTGTTTTGGACAGTATACCTCAAAGTAATTTATATTGTCTATACCTACTTTAAAAGGAATTTCCTTTTCTATTTCTTCCTTTTGAACTATGTTGGTAGTAAATAGAAATGCTGTTGATTGATGTGGGCATATTTTGTATCCTACAACTTTGCTAAAGTTGTTAATTGTTTTTATTAGTGTTTTAGTTGATTCTTTGAGATTCTATATGTATACCATGATATCGACAAAGAGTGATAGTTTTGTTTTGTCTATTCTAATTCCTTCAATTTCTTTTTCTGCTCTAATAGCTTGGCTAAACATAAGTGCCATCACCTGTGCTTTCCTTTGTTTGTTGATCCACTTATAGAGTCATAACACAAACCTAGGACAGAACTTGACCTGCTGGACATAACACATGCTCTGCTGGGATCTAGTGAATTTATTCACTCTTCATTCATCTTTCTGCATTCTGACCCATCTCCACCTCATCCTTAACTTTAGAGCTGTTTGGTAAACTATTATTAAATATTTTTGGAGATTTTTTTTCTATTCTCTTAGATATTTATATACTATTTATATTTGTAATGGGTTTTGACAAATATCTAATTTTTTTATTGCATCTTAAGTGTTTGTTGTAGAAGGTACCAATGTCTGCTCAACAGTTAGGGAAAGAAAGGATATCTCCCCTAATCTAGGAGCTTCTTAGCTTTATTGACTTTACTTATTAATAAAGATGAGGAAAACATGAATATACAGAGCCACTCTCATAATCTTGAAAATATTGAATTCATATGGAGGTCTTTAATGAAACCTAGGGGTTCCACTGGGAGGTGTGTGTGGGGTCCTCTGGGAATAGGAGAAATAGAAACACTACAAAGTGTAGGAAATAGAAATATCAATAAAATTATATTTTAAAAATATTTAAAGGCTTTCTTGACTATTTGCCTATTGTAAAATAGTTCATAAATATTCTTATACGCTTGTAATTAATTACTATTTGGACATATTCCTAAAGTAAGTTACATATTAGAACTTCCACTTAACTTGGAATTAAAAACCTTACAAAGAGATGATGATGTTTAAGGTAATAACATGCAGGCCTAACCTGCTAGAGAATGATATACTCAATTTTCCTTGTGGTACATTTTCTATTATCCAACAGTTACCTTAATTTTAACAGTGGAATTAAGGTTATATATTACCACAGAACATCTCAAAGACAGATAAGACAAAGGAAGAGGAAATGATGAAAGAAGAAATACTAAAGATAAAAGTTTAAAAAAAAGAATGTAAAGGGGGAACAAGATAGAAAAAGTGGCACATTTGTTGCAAAATCAGAGAATGGAAAATGTCAACAACATTATACCATCCACTTCCTAAACTTGAGTTAATCATAGAAAAAGTGGCACATTTGTTGCAAAATCAGAGAATGGAAAATGTCACCAACATTATACCATCCACTTCCTAAACTTGAGTTAATCCCAGTTTGCTCTACTGGAAAACTCCAGAGGATCACTAGATACCAGCAATCCTCGTTACTGGTTAATGAATCATTTCCAACAATACCTAGTCAAATACCCAAAAATATTTAAGGATTATGACACATTATTCTTTTTTTTTCTTGAAACCTCAGACATAAATTTGGTTTTAACCAATAATACATGAAAAACATTTTACAGGAAATCCATAAGCAAAACAACATGAGGAAAAGATGCAAGAAATATGAGGAAACTGAATTGAGAAAAAGTAAAGTCTTAATATTTCAAACTTGATTCTAGTCAGAAGAAAAAATGAACTTTGGAAAAACTGTAATGAAGACCAAGACATTTATTGATCATAATTTAGCAAAATCTTTGTTTCGGGGGACAATTTAATATATGGATGACAAAAGTCTGTGGCTATGATTTATACCACACATATAACACACTTAAATTTACTAAAACCACAAGAACAAATAGTAGAGATTGGATAATAAAATTTGTATTTAGCTAAAAAGACATCTGAAAAGAAGAGCTATTTAAATATGGTCATGACACATGTGCAGAGATCTATATTGTGTAGAAGTCAAAATGAAGCTTCCTATGTAATCCTATGTATTTTATTTTATGCATTTAAAAACATTATTCTGAGAAGAGCAGCCTTTACCATATGGCCAAAGGGATCCAACACATACATATGCAGTATGTCACACACATTCATAATAATAATGATAATAATAATATCATGGAACTTAATATGTAGAGGCAGCTTGGTGAGGCCTAGAGTTGGGAGGATCTGGGTTCAAACCTAACCCCAGATACATACTAGCTTTGTGACTCTAGGCAAGTCACGTAATCCCTATTGCCTAGCCCTTACCACTCTTTTGCCTTAGAACTGATTCTTGTGTCTATGTAAGGAAAAAAATAAAATAGACGTGCTTTCTATTAATGACTGAATGAGGAAGATCCAATATATGATTAGAAAACTTCAGCTCATAAGAAGACAAATGTTCCTAAAATTCCAAGTCTCCTCTTAGCTATGAACTTTAAAAGATCATTCTATAAAAGTTTAATGAAATTCTCTCATTATTTAAAAATCACGAAGATATTTAAGAAAGGCAGCTTCTCTGTAGTCAGCATTTATAAATATCTTCTCTTAATTCCTTGGTTAGTATAAAGGAGTAAAAAAAAAAAAGATTTGCTCTCCTTTTGAACACTCAAAAATCACTAACACAACAGATAGCCATTCCTAATAACAATATGTAAGAGTCTAGAATATGGTGGTAAAGACATACTACCTAAAACTTGCAACATATCCTTAAAAATCTTAAATGACATAAGTTGGAGTCTAGCTTATAGATTATTCTGTGCAGTAAACTTTCTTGGAGTACTATGTATAAATGTACAACTACAGGAAATTATTCTTATTCTGGAAAACTTATATTTATAATAGCAATGAATTGGGAGAGGTTGGAATGATGGTAACTAGTTATTTTTTATGAAGCAAACATTCTTTTCTATCCTGTAGTTGTAGCATCTTTATTAGTGAAAGGAGAATTTTAAAAGTAGGTAAACTTTCGTCATCTGCAGGTCACCACCATCCCACCAATCAAAGAGCTACATGGATCTTTGTGATACTGGTATATTGATTAACAATTAAACAACTGAATATATGTTACATACCCAGAATCATACACTAGACCTGTGTAGGTGAACCCATGACATGCATGCCCCGGAGTGCCAGAGGGGGCTGCTCCCCTCCCCATCTCCACAGTACCGGAGGACATTTTTCACATGCTCCACCCCTCTTCCCAGCAGCCCAATGGGAATGCTTCCTTCCCCCCTTATCTGAAGTAATGTGGGGGGCCTTACAGATGACATAAAGATACAGTTTGGGCATGCAAACTAAAAGTCCAACACTGCTACTCTTTGAGAGCAGAAAAGTAACAACGCTATACATGTCCATCTTATGTTCCTTAGGATAGAGGGGGAATCTATGATTTCATTGGCATAAGGAGACCCTAATGAGAAATTTTGCTACCAATTCAGGGAAGCACCTTCTTTACAACATTTTTTTATCTTAGAATAATGAGAGATAAAGGGATTTACCCAGAGTCATACTGCTAGTCTATGTCAAGATGAGATTTGAACTCAGATTTCCTGTATCCAAGGCCAGTTCTTTATATATTATGCCTCTTTCACAATCTAACTAGGGGGCAACTCAAATTTACTATAAAGAATTGGAGAAAAATGACCAATTTGGAAAAAAATAGAATAATATGGTAAGGAGTATATGCTTAAATGCTAAAAGGCCAAGGATAACAGGAAGTGATTAGGATAGGAACAGTCAAGAAAAGATTCTTGGAGGAGGTGAGTTTTAAGTGGATGATCTATGCCTATATCAATATAGATACAGGCACAGACATAAAGGAATGGGGAGGGCATTTCCAGAAAAAAAAAGAAATATAGTCTCTTAAAAAACACACACAAGCTTGGCTAAAATAGAGATTTTCTTGGCAAGTAGACAGTTAAGGAAGAAGAGGAAAAAAGAAGGGGTAGGGGAAAGAGAAGGGAAGGAAGGAGAGGGGATAAGAAAGAGAGGGAAAGACAGAGACAGAGAGAGGGAAGAAGAGAGAGAAAGAGGGAGAGACAGAGAGAGACAGAGACAGAGAAAGAGATAGACTGCGATTGAATAATGACAAGATGCTAGAAATCTGAAGATTTTAAATTTGATATAAGCTACTTTAGGTTACTGAGTTGTATTCTGACATAATGAAAAGGGTACGTAAAATAAATTATAGACTGTTTTAGTCTAGGGATCTTCATCAAGGCAAAATTAAGGATGTCTGATTTAGAAGGGAAATTTTTAATTTTTTATTTATTTATACATATTTATTTGCTTTAATCTCTAAGTTAGTATTTCCTTCCATTTGGAATGCAGACATTAAAGGAGGCATAGGGAGTTCACATGCTTAATCAGATGGCCAAAGGTGTCTATGATATACCAATAAAAATTAAGAACACCTTCATTAGACTGAATTTTGAGAAGCTTTTTTGTATCAGTAGTTATAATTTCCTTCGTTTCAGAGAAAATAAGGGGATCTTGGAGGCCTAGTTCAATATAATCATCTTATAGATGAAGAATCACTGCCAGGAAAGAGTAAGTCCTTTGGCCATGGTAGTGAAATTATAAGTGTAGTTAGAATTGGGACCTAGGGGCTATTAATTGCTCTACTACTTCTCCATCCTATAACATGCTGTCTATTTAACATAAAACTATTTTTCAGTATATCAGCACCAAACTTCAGCACAAACATGTTTGAAGATGAATTCTAGAGAGCAAAAAATAATCTATTAATCTCCAGACTTAGTACTCTATCCATGTTGAACATCAGGAGTGAGGAAGAGGAGAGGCAAGCATGGTTCTAGAGCTACTTAGTTCTCTTCTTACTATATTATTCCAGAAAAAAAATAATACACATAATCTGGAGATGAGACTAGTTGAAAGAAAAAAGATGGTCTAAGTTGTCCATAATTTAGGGAATATAACCAACATGTCATTTCCTTGGTAAAAGGAACTTCTGAATGAGAAATTCTCTCTACCTACTATGCAAGTCAGTCAATAGCTTCTCTGCAATTTAAATATTAAAGAGATGACCAAGGCAATGAGTAGTTAAATGACTTTTTTAAGATCTCACATACTGCGTATGTCCAAGGTGGTATTTAAACCCAGGAAGTCATGGCTTTGAGGGCAGCTTTCTCTCTATTACACAACACTTCTAATCATGACCTGAAAGCTAGAAGAGATGGAAGAAAAAAGGAAAGGATTAAAAATAAAAAAGGAGGAAGTGGAAAACCACAAGAAATTTTAAAAAAGCAAGTTTATGAAAGCAATAAGAATAGAAAGTCATCAGAAGATATGTTAAGTTTATTTCAACTATATATCAGCGATCTTGTGAACTGGCCAAGGAAAGTAACTGCCATGTCTTCATATGAAAATATATTTTGAAATTCAAACAAGTGACTTACTTTTGGATACACTCCATTTATAACATGATCACTGCCATAGACTTTATCTTTCCAATTTATGTGTGTAGAACACATAGCATATGTGGATAGAAATCACATATTATATTTCTTTCTCTGTAATGCCCACAATACCTTTACATAGTGTGTAATGTAGGATAAACATTTGCTGCCTGAAAGGGAAAGGCAAGACCACCGGTCAAGACTACCTTAGGACTCATCTGAAAAGCTATGGATCCAAACACCTAGAGATGTATTGCTGAGCCTTTGTACTCTGGGCTTACCCTATCACTAGAAGCAAGAGTCTTTTTTAAAAAAAGAGAAGTAATGAAAAAGAACGAGTGTTACCTGTCTGGATGAATACATTGAGATGGTATAATCTATATATAGCTTCAAACCACTGAATGGTAAAATAGTATGAGCTAAGAAGCTACTTGCAATGGGTATATAAAAAAGAAAAAAATTTCTAAATAATAAATCTGTTTCTTCTTCTAATTTCAAATGTTTTAGCCAACAATTTCCCCATTTTTGATAAACCAAAACTGATATAGAAATGTTATTGGCAAAAAAGGATACATAGTTGAACTCATTTCTAGTGGAATAATTTATCACTTTATTCCACAGCTTAAAGTCACACCTCTGAAAAAATAAAGGAAAGCTACATAGAAATGGAAAAATAAATACCATTGCAGAAATCATTTTTTCAAGGAGGGCAAAAATTCATCACATGCCAAGTTTTTATGAAGAATTCTGAAAATGGAATCTAAGAAGACATCCATATTGAATACCATCTCTGACGACTGCTACTAGTTTAAGCATAGACAAGTCACAAACTCATTGAGCCTCAGATTCCTTACCTGTAAAATGGTTTTTAAAATAATAATAAAAATATAATAGAATAGAATAGAATAGAATAATATTTATGCTATAATGTCAATAGTATCTATCTAAAATGTTGCAATGTTGTCTTAAATTTCTATTAGCTGTATTATCATGGATGAGCAACTTAAACTGTCTGTTTCAGGTTTTTTCTGTAAAATGGATATAATAATAGCACTATCCCACATTGTTGGCTTGAGGATAATGTGAGATGTTTGTATAGTGTTTTACAAATCTTAAAGTGATATATAAATACTAGCTATGCAAATATTATCATTTCCAGAATGTATCATTAGAAGCACAATAAGAATTGAACTTAGGTTTTTAACTGATAAATTTTCCCCAAAACTTCCTATTTTATGCAAATGAATTGTCATTATTGTTACCAACTGTTGCCAAGCTAATTTAATATTTATATAATATTTCAAAGGGTGGAGCTCAACATATTAAAAACAGCTAAAGTAAAAAAAAATTAAAAAATACCTAAACCAAATAATTATTTTTAAACTCAAATTCAGTTTGCATCTAGTTCTCAAAGATGAACAAGAAAATAAAGTTCACACCCAAAGGCTAATATAACAAAATGTTCAATGTTTGAGACAAAGGTTTTGTAACCTTTCCAAAGGTCAACAGAATTCTTGAGTTTTGGTAATGTTAGACTGCAGATAGCACACATAGAATACAATCAGATCAAAGAACTATGATTTGAATGCAAATTAATTTTTTCAGAAATAATCTTAATGTAGAAACAAAATTTAAAAACCCATGGCCGAATAAGATGAATAATAGAATGAGAAGAAATTTAATTAAACAATAAAAGCAGTTTTCTTTTCATGGTAACAAAATTAAAATAGTTCCTCAAAAATGTCTAAATTTTGATATTCATCAGTAAGATGTAATTGCATAAATTTGCAGTTGGCACTTAAATAATGAAGATATAGAGAAGACAGAACAGTAAGGAATGGAAAGCTGAGAAGGGAAATTCCCCTAAAGTTAAAAATATGAGGTATTTGGACAACCATAGTAGTTGCTTTTATTCTTTTATCAGTGAGAGGATTAAAACATCTTCAAATCATCACTCATCAAATTCCAAAAAGAAAGGAAAATATTTATGTCAGAATTCTGCTCAGGTTTGCTTATAAAGAATCTCTCCCAAAAGATGTGTCATCAACTTTAATACCTCCACTTTCAGGTATTGGAAAGTCAAGTATTGGCATGAATCTTGTCTGTCTTTAACAATTCAATGGATTTCACAAAATCTCCCCCTCCCTCATAAAACTTTTATTTCCATTTTCCATGATTTCATCCGGGTATTACCTAGTAGAATACACACTTCTGACAATGTATCAGGGATCTTTTTTTTTCTATCCCCTTCTGGATTCTTGTTTTTGTATTTATTAGCTCTCTCTATTATAGAAAAATTTTCTCAGCCTCATAAACAATTAGCAAACATTTTGGGCCAACCAGAATTCTTTATATCTGACTTCTGAAATTTTATTCTAAGATGACCACAGACACAACATTTTCATTTGCCTTTTACAAGAAAAAAAAAATGACAACCACAAATCTTCGGCTCCCTTAGCCAGACCTGATTTATTAGCATTTGAGATAACTCAAATATTCTTTCAAAGTAAGGGGATGACAGCTCATAATCTTTCTTTTGAATATATGGGCCACATTAAGCAAGTGAAGGTGTAATCCAGATTTTTCCATAATGGTTCATATCTAACTGCTCTTAAACAACAGAAAGTCTTCTATTAACAAGAGTTGAACCAAGTTTAGCAATTCCAAACACTCGACCCTTAGCCACATCATGGTATTATTTCAGAGCCAAGAATTACTCTTCTCCTTTCTTCAATGCTTATACAGTCTACAGCAAGCTGCACCCCTGTCCCACATGATTAGGGTTATGATCTTCATTGGAAGCTTTCTTCACAAACTTTCTTTTCTTTAAAGCATGCTCTAGAAAGGAGGTTTTTCACATAGGATTGAATAATTTGGGGGGAGAGTATATTTTGATAAATTGTAGATAATATTTTGATCATCAGTATCTGTTTTGATGATATTTTAATAATTTATTTAATTTATAATTTATATGATTTTATTTTATGCATTTAAAATATTATTCTGAGAAAGGATCCCTACCAGTGGGATTGATGATACTAAAAAGATTTAGAATCCTAGCTCTAGACTAATATTTTCTGTTTTCCCACATTTGTAATTCAGTAGGGACAGGGCTCACTAATGCATTTTCCTGCCTCACCATTTGTGTATGCTTTTCAGATATATTTTCATATTTTCTTCCTTCAATGTCAGCCCTATGCAGTTCAATTTGATAAAATTTTTTGAAGCTTAATAAGCTGCTCACAATTGGTTATGAAACTTTCAACAATTTAAAAAGCAATGTTTTGATATATATGAAAATCAGACTGACAAGTGAAATACTGGGAAAATTTACTAGTTGTTTAACTCCTTGTGACTGTTTACTTTATACTGAATTTCTTAAAGTATTCTTGTTTTCTAAAATATAATCCGTGTGTAAAAGTAAATATATATAGGTGCACATGCATATGAATGCTGTATAAATTTTTGTCAATATTCACTATCAAAGTTAAATGAAAATTTCTATTTAAAATTAATCATTTAAGTTTTATCTTAGGAAGGTAATAAAGGAAGAAACAATTTCAGGACATAAATCAAACAGATTTAACAGTAATTAAGTTTAATATATTCTGAAACATATTACTTTAAAGTGAAATGTAATTTTACAGCATCAATCTTCTCATTACTTTTGGTAATGTATACAGATCCTCATTTTTTATAGTACAATTTATAAACATTTCTAAAAAAGCAGTATTTCCATTGTATTTTCTCTATTAAAAATGCACTTTGAGTCTCATTAATGACAAGGTTATGTCAGTTTAACTTTCCAAAAGCATTTTTCCATAGCAAATTATAATGTATTTCCTTTTTTTCTTGATAAAAAATTTTGAAATTTCATTTAACCATTCAGCAAATCCAAGAAACTATTAATTATCCATGTAAGTTCACTGAAGTTTGACAAGGTGTCCATATCAAAAGAACTCTACAAGTGATGGAATGAAAATAGTTGACATTATTATCATGCTTTACATTTGAATCTCATAACAGCACTGTGGGGTATTATTACTTTTACCCTTCCTCTTCCAATTTACAGATTAGGGAATTGAGGCTGAGTGAGATTACATAACTTGCTCAAGTCTCCAGGGTTTGTAAGCTTCTGAGGTATAATCTGATCCTAAATCTTTCCTAATCTCAGACTCAACATTCTCTCATTATGTTATAATGCCATGCTATCTCTGATAGAAGTATGATATATAGATATGTCTGATACTGATAGATAGTTACTGATAGCTACTGATAGAAGTATGAATGAAGATTGGATTATTCTTTCTCAGATACAGGCACTGTCCCTGTGAGTTCATTGGCACAGAGAACTTCCAGATGAAGAAACCCCTTTTACCAATGCAGGTATACCAATTCACATTCTGAGCATCTTGTTGCCCAGAACAGCAAGCTCAAACAGAAACAGATCCCTGGTGGGTGGTATATTGATTTAGAAAAGTACAAATTAACATTTTATCGATAGATTTTCACTTCTATGCAGGCTACATTTCTAAAGGTATCCAGTTGTAACAGTGTATTCTAACATAATCATTTTCCAAGCAGGACTACAAAACTGTCTCATTTGTACATGATGGAAAGCTTGGTTACACGTATTTTGATTAACAGAAAATGAATTAATGCACATGTGCCATTTTTCAGTGTGAATAGGAAATGAATTACTTTTAATAGGAACATTATTCTTAAGACCCTGTAAGGTGTTTTTTTTTTTTTAATATTATTCAGAAGTCTCTGCAGGTTCTTACAACAAGCACCAGAGTTCAAATTCTGTCTTATGCACTTACTAGCTATATGACCCTAAGGAAGTCTCTTAATGTCTCTTTGCCTAAAGTTTCTAAACAGTAAAATTAGGATAAATAATGGCACTTATCTGTCAGTATCTTTTTGAGGATCAAATGAAATGAAATTTGTAAAAAGTGCCTAGCAGACACTTCTTGGCACACAATAGGTGCTATATAAATGTTTATTCCCTTCAACTCCCCTTTTCTTCATCATATTCATCAGAAACCACTGTAATGGCAAAGAATGGGAGTATCAGTAAGAAAGATAAAATGGACAGGATAGTAGACTTTATTCATTTATAGAATGATTTATACATAAGAAACCCTTGGTGATTATTCAGGCTGAATGGTTAAATGAAATTTCAAAATTTTTTATCAAGAAAAAAAGGAAATACATCTTGATAAAAAGTACCACAGAAAATGAAATAATATTCAATACTAAACATGTATGAACCAAATAATATAGATTCCAAATTTTTAAAGGAGAAATTAAATGAGTTTCAGGAGGAAATAGACAGCAAAACTATTCTATTAGGGGATCTCAATCTTCCTTTCTCAGAACTAGATAAATTTAACTAAAAATAAACAAGAAGGAAGTAAATGAGTGATATTTTAGAAAAAATTAGATTTAATAGATTTCTGGAGATAATTGAATGAGTATAAAAAAGAATATACTCTCTTTTCAGTAGTTCATGATACTATTAAAGACTAAATTTGAAATCCTAAAAATCAAAGGAGATATTAATAAAATCAAAAGTAAGAGAACCTCTAAGCTAAATACATATATTATGAAAAATAACTATATTCTAGGGCATAAAAACCTTCACAATCAAAAGCATGATAATAAATGCATCCATTCTAGATCATAATGCAATAAAAATTATAATAAACAAGCAACCAAGGAAAGACAAATAAAAATTAATTTGAAACTAAATAATCTAATACTACAAAAGGGATATGTCAAAGAACAAATTATAGAAAAATTTAAAAAATTCATTAAAGAGAATGACAGTGGGGATACAACATAGCAAAATTTATGGCATACAGTCAACATAGTACTTAGGGGAAAATTTATATCTCTAACATATAGCTCAGTGGATTGAGAGCTAGGCCTAGAGATGGGAAGTCCTAGGTTCAAATCTAGCCTCAGATGCTTCCCAGCTGTGTGACCCTGGGCAAGTCACTTGACCCCCCATTGCCTACCCTTACCACTCTTCTGCCTTGGAGCCAATATACAGTATTGACTCCAAGATGGAAGATAAGGGTTTTAAATAATAATAATAAAATAAAATAGAGAAAAATCCAGATCAATGAATTGGGCATGCAAGTAAAAATCCTAGAATGAGAATGAATTAAAAATCACCAAATAAAGACTAAATTGGAAATCCTAAAAGTTGAAGGAGAAATTAATAAAATTGAAATTAAGAAAAATGTTAAAGTAATAGCTAAGGCTGGGAGTTGGTTTTTTTGGGGGGGAATAAATAAAATAAATAGAACATTGGTTAATTTCATAAAACAAAGAAAAGAATATTAAATAACCAGTATCAAAAATGAAAAGGATCAATTCACTAGCATTGAAAAGGAAATTAAAGCTATTTTGCCCTATTATATGACAATAAATCTGACAATATAAGTTAAATGAATGAATGTTTATGAAAAATTGCTGGGAAAAATTAGAAAATAATAGAGGAGAAACTAGGTATAGACCAATGTCTTACACCCCATACCAAGGTCAAGATGGATATATGATTTAAACATAAAGGGTGATTTCATAAGTAAACTGGGGAATATAGAAGAGGTTTGCTGTGAGATGTATGGAGAAAGTAAGGATTTATGACTAAGCAAGAGATAAAGCACATTATGAGAAGCAAAATAATTTAATTATACTAAATTTAAAATTTATACAAACAAACCAATGTAATCTACAATGCAATTTTTTACAGTACATTTCACTATTAAAGGCTCATTTCTCAAATACTTAGAGAACTAGATAATATTAATAAGAATATGTCATTGCTCAATTGACAAATGATCAAAGGATATGAACAAGTAATTCTTAGGTGAAGAAATCAAATTTAAGAATAATCATATGAAAAACTATTCTAAATCATTCCTCTTTAGAGAAATGCAAATTAAAACTACTACCTCATACCTATCAGATTGGCCAACATGACAGTAAAGCAAAATGTTAAATGTTGGTGAGAATGTGGCAAAATTGGGACACTAATGCATTACTGGTGGAGTTGAGAACTGATCCAACCATTCTGGAGGGCAATTTGGAATTATGCTCAAAGGGCTATAAAACTGTGCATGCCTTTAAAGGCTATAATAACCCTACTATGTCTGTATTCCAAAGAGATTAAATGAAGGGGAAAGGCTTACTTGTACAAAAATATTTATAGCAGTTGTGTGTGTGTGTGTTTGTGTGTGTGTGTGTGTGTGTGTGTGTGTTGGAAAAGAATTGGAAATTGAGGATATGTCTATTAATTGAAGAATGAGTGAACAAATTGTGGTATATATGTTGGTGGTAGAGTACTATTGTGCTATAAGAAATGATGGACAGGATGATTTTAGATAAAGTTGGAAAGATCTTCATGAACTGATGCAGGGTGAAATATATAAGTACAACCAGGAGAGTATTTTACATAGTAAGAATGATATTGTACAATAATCAACCATGAAAAACTTAGACATTTTTAGCAATACAATGATCCAGGAAAATCCTGATGGACTTATGTCAAAGAATGCTATCCACCTCCAGAGATTGAAATGAAAGAGTTAGAGTGCAGATTAGAGCATATGATTTATTCACTTTTGTTTTGTGTTTTTTATATTGGGGTTTTAGTTTCATATGAGTATTCTCATGAAACAATAATCAATATGGAAATATATTTTGGATGATAATACATGAATAACACATATCAAATTGCTTACTATTTCTGAGAGGGGAAGGGAAGGAAGGGAGGAAAACAATTTGGATCTCATAAATGCGGAAAATGTATGTGGAAAATTGCTATTACATGTAATTGGGGGAAAATGTTTACAAAATGAAGTCCATTGGACTCTCAATCTGTAAGAGAGAAATCAGTGAATTAATGAATGAAAAAACATTTTTAAAAAACATGTATTCTCTGTGTATCTCCAGTATTTCCATTGATGCTGAGTGAATGTGTGGGGAAAGTTTTTCTCTAAATTTTGGTGAAAATATTCTATTGCTCCTTTTCTTACTCTGATATTTTATTAAATATCTTTGACTTTTGTTAACTGAAATTATATCACTTCCATATGAATTGTCTTAGAAAGCTTCAGAAGATAACCCTAGCAAGATAAAGTACCTACATCCTAAGGTCCTTTCTCAAAATGAACTGACAAGCATTCAGATTCTACTGCAGAGAGGGATACTCCAACAGGCTGACCTCATTGTTTAAATGCCCAATACATGTTTGCTTAAAATGGATATTTTATGGAGAACTCACACAGTAGTCAGAAGAGGAATAACAAGGACATGCTCAAGGTCTCTTTGAAGAACTCTGGTAATGATTGTGAGACAGAGGAGACCTTGGCATAGGATCCTCAGGCATGGCATATCCAGTAGAAGTTCAGTAGTTCAAAAGAAATGTGACGTGCATAAATTTAGAGACATTGCCATCCCAAAATGTTCATATGGTTTATTTATGTCTGACCTGTGGTAGAGCCACAATCAGCCACAGAAGGACACACTGTACATTGACCCCAACATAGTGTGGTAATTTTGGTCCTCTGAATACAAAAGACAACAACCACTTTCAAAGTATGACTAGCAAAACCAGACATATCAGTAGGGGCTTGTGAACTCTAATATCGAAAGGATGCAATTATATGAATTATCTTAGACTTGGAATAACTTTTCTAGGCAGAACCAATGCATGAGAGTGATGCTCCACCCATTTAGAAGAAAGGAGGAGAGTAAATATACTTATGATCAGGATAACTAGCAGGCAACATCACCTGAGGAAATGCATTCAGCCCTGTCTCTTCCAACTCTGTTTTATTCTTATCTAGCCAAACTGACTTACAGACCATGCCCAGGACACAGCTTTTGCCTTTCTTTCTCTGCTCAGGGTATTCTCTCCATGTAAGGTTTTTCACCTCTCAAAAATTTTCCCAATGTTCATGATCAAACTAAAATGCTACATTTTTCATGAAAGTGACTTTCATCGAAAACTGACTTCCCCCGACTCCTGAACTACAGCAGTTACATTCTAATGTCAAAATCATTGTATTAGTTCTTGAGTTACATGTCTTTTGCTCTACATTGACAATAGTTAGTTCAGTGCAGCAATATCAAACAATTAGAAACGAAGACCAATATACCATACATAAAGATTCCTAAGGGCCATTGTTGACTTAGAAAACTACATAATCCCATATTCTATGTTCGATCTTATTTTTTATTTATTTTGTTAAATATTTTCCAATAACATATGGATATTATTCTGACCACATTTTGGGATGTTGCATATTGTGATGCTTCCTATATGTGGTTGACATCTCTAATCTACGGCACAAAAAGGATTACTGTTTCTGAGACATCACAGAGCCTTCCACATGGTAAGGACTCAAAAAGTATTTATTGAATAACTGAAAAAGAGGAAATGCAGACCTGAAGGCAGAATACATACTTCATGACTGGCTGGCTCTGATTTTAGCAGAGATAACTTTTATTTGACTAACATAGACCCATATCTCACGAGTCTTAATCTACTGGAGTTTCAAAAACAAAGGAAGGGAAGAGAACAAACATGTATTAAGTGCCTATAATAAGCCAGGCTCTGTGCTAAGTGCTTCACAAATATTACCTCATTTGATCCTCACGACTCTGAAAATTAGGTACTATTATGCCACTTAGCTGTCTCTATGCAGGAAAAGAATGAATTAAGCCAAGACTTCAATTAGGGGCAAACAAACATTGATTAAGCCCCTACTATGTGCCAGGAACTGTGCTAAGTCCTTTTCAAATATTATTTCATTTGATCTTCACATCACCCCTGAGGAGTAGGTTCTATTATTACCTCTATTTTCCAGTTAAGAAAACTGAGTTAGACTGAGGTTAAGTGACTTATCCATGGCCGTCACACTAAGTATGTGTTTGAGGCTGTATTTGATCTCAAGTCTTTGTAACTTGAGGACCAGCTCAACTGCATGAATTAATTTGAACTTCTTTTTTTATGAAACCCTAATATATCTGTTGAAAAACTCTCTTTGCCTTTTTGTGTTCCTACTAGTACATCTGTTGTAATAGTTGCTTTGGCTTAAGTTTAACTGCAAAACATCATCTTTGGAATTTTTAGATAACTAGAAATGCATGGAGAAAAAAGAACACATTAGGAAAATTGTGACCTCCTAAATGAAATACATCCTTCTCTCTAAGGAATATTGTTTTGGGTTGAGAGGCTGACTGGAACAACTTTTAGCAAATTGTAAATTTAGATTCCGTGATTATTATTTAAAATTATCTCTGAGATAAAATAAACAGAATTAAACAATATTTATTAGGAACACAGAAATATGTCATAGAATATATTTCATAGAATATATTCACTCATATTTTGTCTTGATTCCTTCCCTTCTTTTCTTTCCTCCTTCCCTCCTTACTTCCTTTTTTCCAAGGTTCTCCCTACATTGCACAGACTGAAGGTTCAGTTGTGATTTACATGTTCTACCTCTCTACTGATTAACAGTAAAACTTTGACCTGGGTTAGTTTGCCTCGGCTTAGGCAGCGTGGCAGTCCATCCCAGGGGTTTACCATTTTGGTGCCAGATTTAGGGAAGAAAACCAATCTATAGATCTATTTTAGCTCAGAACTCCTGAATTCAAACAATATACAGCTTCTCCTGTAGCTGGCCTCCCTCATAGCAAAGATTACAGAAGTGCAAAACCGCATCTAGCACCAAGGACTAACTTTCGACAGATCATTCTTTCACAGAACATCTATTCTGTTATCTGAATCTCACAATGAAAAGTTTTGTTTAAGATGTTTCGCTTTATCAAATAATAAATAGTAAGTAGGTTTTTAAAAAAGGAAAGTGTCTTTAACCTGTAATAGTGTTATCACCATAAAATCTATACATCAAAAATCTATACAACAAAAATCTATACTTTATGGAAATACATGTTATGGAAATTAAGTATGATTAGTCAATCAACTAGCATTTTTAAGAGTTAGAGATGAATTCCAACAGTATAAAAACTAATTGGGAAAATCAGCATAGAAAGAGTCCTACTAAATTCTTTTACGGTGGTTCCCAAACTTTTTTGGCCTACCGCCCCCCCTTTCCAGAAAAAATATTACTTAGCACCCCTGGAAATTATTTTTTTTATTTTAATAGCAATTAATAGGAAAGATAAATGCACCTGTGGCCATCACCACCCTCCTAGATTGCTGTAGCACCCACCAGGGGGCAGTGGAACCCACTTTGGGAATCACTGTTTTAGGACGTAAATATGGTATTGATACCTAAACCAGGAAGAACAAAAACAGAGAAAGAAAACTATAGATCAATTTCTTTAATGAATATTGTTGCAAAAATTTTAAATAAAATACTAGTAAGGAGATTACAACAATATGTTACAAAGGTCAGACATTATTATCAGGTGGGATCTATGGTAAGAATTCAAGTCTGGGTAAGTTTTAGGAAATGATCAGAATATTTGACTATATCAATAATAAAAGCAACAAAAAATGTATGATTATCTCAATAAATGCAGGAAAAGCTTTTTTAACAAAATCTTATTTATTTCTATTTACAACACTAGGAAGTATAGGAATAAGTGTATCTTTCCTAGAAATCATAAGTACTGTATATCTAAAACTATAAGCATGCATATTCTATAATGGGGATAAGCTAGAAGACTCCAAATATGATCCGGGTAAAACAAGGATGCCTATTATCACTATTATTTTCCTATTTTGTACAAGAAATTATAAAACTAGAAAAAAAAATAAATTGAAGAAATTAGAACAGGCAATGAGGGAACAAAACTATTACTATTTACAAAAGTTAGAGAATCAATTGAAAAACTAGTTGAAATAACAACTTAAACAAAGTTTCAGGATATAAAATAAACCAATATCAATCATCAGCATTTATATATGTTACCAACAAAGTCCAGACATTACTGTTAGATAGAAAGATAAATTCTACAATAACTGCAGACAATATAAAATATATAGGAATCTTCCTGCAAAGAAAAACTCTAGAACTATTTGAACACAATTATAAAACATTTTTTACATAATTGAAATCAAATCTAAACTATTGGAGAAATATTAATTGTTAGTGGGTTGGCTGAGGCAATATAATGAATAATGACAATTCTATCAATGTTAATTTACTTGTTCAGTGCCATACCAGTTAAACTACCAAAGAATTATTTTACAAAGTTAGAAGAAATGATAAAAAAAAAAAAAAGTCATCTGAGAGGACTAAAGACCAAAACTATCAAAAGAATCAGTAAAAAATGTGAAGAAAGATATTCTAGGAATATGAAATTTCAAACTATTACAAAACAGTGATTTGGTATTGGTAAGAAATAGGGATCCATGGAATACAATACACAGCAGTAAATGACAGTAGTAATCTAGTGTTTGATAAACCCAAAGACCTAATCTTTTCAGACAAGAACTCACTATATGGCAGAAAAAAAAAGAAAATGCTGAAAAAAACTTGGTAAAGGGTTTGGTGAAAACTAGGTCTAGACCAGTGATTCCCAAAGTGGGCAATACCACCCCCTGGTGGGTGCTGCAGCGATCCAGGAGAGCGGTGATGGCCACAGGTACATTTTATCTTTCCTATTAATTGCTATTAAATTTAAAAAAAAATTAGTTTCCAAGGGGCTAAGTAATATTTTTTCTGGAAAGGGGTGGTAGGTCAAAAAAGTTCGGGAACCACTGGTCTAGACCAATGTTTGACACTTTATACCAAGATATGGTCAAAATGATTTCATGATTTGGACATGAAATGCAATATTGTTTTTTTTATTTTTATTTTGAATATTTTCCATAGTTATATGTTACATGTTCTTTTCCTCTCCCCTGAAATGTGATATCTTAAGCAAATTAGGGGAGCATGGGGAAAATATACCCATTAGATCAATAGATAAAGGAAAAGTTCATCACCAAACAAGAGATAGAGAGCATTATATGATGTAAAATTTATAATTTTTATTATATTAAATTTAAAATATTTTTCATAAGCAAAATCAATGTATCCAAGATTAGAAGGAAAGCAGAAAACTGGGGGGAAATTTTTACTGTAAGTTTCTGACAAAGGCCTCATTTCTCAAATATATACAGAATTGAGTCAAATTTATAAAAGTGCAAGTCATTCTTCAATTGATAGTCAAACTATATGGACAGGTAGTTTTCAGAAGAAGAAATCAAAGGTATCTTGAGTCATATAAAAATGTTCTAATTTGCTACTGATCAGAAATGCAAAGGGTCATAAAACTGTGCATCCCTTTGACCCAACAATGCCACTTTTAGGTTTGTATCCAAGAGAGATTAAAACTGTAAGTTCTTTTTTTGGTGGCAAAGAATTGGAAATTAAGGGGATGACCATCAATTAGAGAATGTATAAACAAATTGTAGTATATGATTATAATGGAATACTATTGTGTTATAAGAAATGATTGAGATATAAGAAATGAGAGAATAGTTTCAGAAAAACCTTGAAAGACTTCCATGACCTGATGCAGAGATAAAGTGAGCAGAACCAGGAGAAATATTATACACAGTAACATCAATACTATACACTGATCAAATGAATGACTTAGCTATCTTTATCAATCCAATGATTGAAGTCAGTTCCTGAAGGACTTACCATAAAAATTTCTATCCACTTCCAGGGAAAGAACTGATGAAGAATGAATTCTGAATTAAGTGTATATGTGTGTGTGTGTGTGTGTGTGTGTGTGTGTGTGAACATTTTTTACTTTTATGGCTTGGGGTGGGGGAAGTCTGTTTTCTTTTGCAACATGACTAATATAGAAATGTTTTGCAAGACGGCACATGTATAATCTATATCAGATTGTTTGACTTCTCAAAGAGATGAGGTGAGTAGTAGGTAGGGGAAAAATTTAGGACTCAAAATATAAAATATTAAAATTTTTAAACATTTAAATATAATTGAGAAAAGTAAAATTAGTGATGAATATATTCTAAATTAATTATCGTGGCACTAATATTATCTTCCACAAGATTAGCATGTTATGATATCACTTTCAAGTAGGGAAGTTCTGTTTTCTCCTGACTTTGGAACAAATGATTAATACCTCATTTTAAAATAATTCAGATTTTCTTAACCCCAAGAAACTAACCTTGCTTCCTGTAAAGATGTTTTAACATGATGTTGATTGACAAATAGCATACTAACACATGTCAAGAGAGAGGGAAAATATGATGCCCCCAACCTCAATGTTCCCTGAGCTGCTTTGTTCTCTATATCCTGCATAATTAATAACTACTTTGGGAATCAGTCATGCATTCTTTACTGGCACCTCCGGCATCAAATGTCCTGATGGTCCCCTCCCAGAACTAACAACAGGACCTGTTACACAGAACAATCTCTGCCAAACTGACTTATGGGAAGATAAGTTACTTTAAAAAAATTTCCTGAACAATTTAAGTTATGGTTCAAAGAATTTCTATAATTTTATAATAACAATAATGATCATAATACCACAACTAGTAATAGTACTACTAATAAAATTGCATTTTAATTCATGAGACCAAAATATACTATTATAAATAAAGATAAGAGTACAAAATAATCCTGATTAAAAGGCATTTAAGACCTAAATATTCAATATTTCGTACTTGAAAGTTGAAACTAAAACTATGAGATCCTCATCAGAAAAATCAACCAAAATCATAAAAAGCCAACCTGGAAAATGCTTTTAAAAATATTGCTTTTAATTAAGGTTTAAGAACATTTCCCATCAGATTTTTGCCCTGTTCCACATCTCTGATAAAATAGAGACAAGGAGTCTTGGACATGCATTCTATTCCAAACTGGCACTGGATTTATAACCTCATCTTTTCAAACTAAAAATAAATGGTTGTATTCATCAATATAGAGAGAAGAAAATGTCCAAAAGTTATCGGGTTTTTTTAATAAAACAAAAATCAATTGAAATTCTTTTAAAATATAACTTTTAATTATTTTAATTGGTTTTACATTTTTATTATTTATTAATTTGTCAAGTAAATTTAATTTAAATATCACTTGTATAATCACTGATTAAGACTTCTGAAATATCATTTTCCAGAAAAAGTTGATTTGAGCCAATTTATTTAGATAAATATTTAATAAAGTGACTTAAATAGGCTAAAAAAACCAAATTCAGGGTGCTTAGAGTTGTTCATTTTAAAGAAAAAAAGAAAAATTATAATTAATTAAGCATCTTTAATACTGCTTATTTTTTCTGTTAAAATAAAAACAAACTACCACATATTTCTATTTAGGATGGTATAAGAATAATAAAAAAATCTAGTATTATGTTCCAATAGTAATAAACACAAGATCAACCATACCTCTTTCTATAATTTCTAAATGTTTTAGAAAATAACATTTTTAAAAAATTACTTCTTAGACTACAGTAAAATAGTTATAATTTATTTTAGATTATTTCAGAATTAGACAGAAATTTTGTATCTTTTCTAAGAGATCTAAAACGTGTCCCATGCCCTCACTGTGTGTGTGGCCTCCAAACAGAAACAAGCTTGGACTGCTTTATTTCAGGTTTCCTTCATGTCTTCCCAAACAATCTCTCACTACTAATCTACCAGACTTTATTCTCTTGTGGCAGCAAGGGGGAAAAAAATCAAAGGCATTAACTCCTCAGGAAAAATCATAACACTAGGATAGATAGGATTTAATATTAGTTTTTATTATTTAAAATTACTAAAGTAGTTGTATAAACTAGGGAAGTTTATATTTTTGCCAAACCACTGTTTGAAATAAAACAAAAAATAAAATGTTATATGATGAAACTTGTGATTTTTATGGGAACAACACAAATAGCTATAATTATACAAGTTTTGTAGCATTGGACTAATAATGGCAAACAATCCATAAAATAATAAAATGCAGATGAAAGACTTTATCTTGATGTTTTCTGAGTCCACAGGAATTATTAAAATTAGCACAGTAAATATAGCAACTCTGAGAAATAGGATGCTTGTGACCAGAACAGTTGAAAGGAATTCATACATTAATGAAATAATAGATCTTTATATTTTAAAAAATTATAAAAAATATTTTTAAATCAGTTCTTTTTCTAGAGATCAGTAGCATTCTTTTATGGCATTTCATTTTCTAGAATTATCCTGGAATTATCCTATTTCTGTTTAGTAGCAAAGTCTATTATATTCGATCATTCCACAATACTGCAGTTACTATGTGTGATGTTCTCCTGGTTCTGTATATTTCACTCTGTTTCAGTTCATGAGGTCTTTCCAGCTCTTTCAGAAATACTCCAGTTCATCATTCCTTCTAGCACAATAGTATTCATCACCATCATATACCACAGTTTTTTAGCCATTCCCCAATTGAGGTACATCCCCAAATTGAGGTACATCCCAAATGAGGAAACATTTGTTTCCAATTCTTTGCCACCATAAAAAGTGCAGCTATAAATATTTTTGTACAAACATATTCTTTTCTGTTTTCTTTTATCTCTTTGGGATACAGACCAAGTAGCTGTATTACTGGATCACAAGGTATGCATTCTTTTATAGCCCTTGGGGCATAATTCCAAATTGTCCTCCAAAAATGGTTGGATCAATTCACAAATTTAACAGCAATGGAAATAATACATCTTTAAAAGAATATATACATATACATATACATATATATACATACACACACATATATATGTATATATATATATATAATTCCTACCAAAAGAAGAATATATATTTTGTGGATATTATGTTATTAGAATCTTGAAATACCTTTATGCTAGCATTATCATATTTCTTGTGGGCTGGACAGCAACAATCTTTTATTTGTATCTCTAGCTCCTGGTGCCTTGAATTTAATATTGATACTAATAAAAATGGTAATGATGATAATAGCTAGCATTTATATAGCATCTTAATGTTTCCAAATAGCTTTACAAAATATCCCATTTAAACTTCTCAAAACACCTAAGTTGTAGGTGCTGTTATTATCACCATTTTACAGTCCAGAAAATTAAGGCAGGTAGAAGTTGAGTTATGCTCAGGGTCATACCAATAGCAAGAGTGTGAGGCAGGATTTGAATTCAGGTCTATATATGACATCAAGAAAGAACTTAATAAATGTATGATGAATTTAATTGTCCTATTAATCCTTAAATAGATATCATAACATCCTGTGATAAAACCTGTGTGTATTCTGAACCAGATTTAATTTATTCATGTCAAAAGATCTTAATGATAGATTTGAGAATATTATTTGGAACTGCATTGAAGCATGAACAGGAAATAATGTGAGAGAATTATACAATAATGGCGATTAGTTGCATCAAAATAACCCTTAAAATGTATGTGGAAAATATAATTTTACTATGAATTCATTTGAGATTATTTTCAGACAATGGTTTTCTTTGTTCTCTAATGTATTCTCCAGCAGTATGTTCATCTCAGTTGTGTAACCTTACAGCTAGTGTAGCAAGAAGCTTTTTCTTTCACTTTACTTAAAATGGTGGGTATGAATTATGCTTTGGTGTTTTTATTTTCTGAAATTTTCTAAAATCTAAAATTATCTAAAAGGCAAGGTTTTTTTTTAATGTTTTGATTGTTTTTTTGCTTTTTTCCCTAATTCCTTTAAGTAATGTGTTGTAGCATGTCAAAACTCTGGCATGTACATGCAGACTTACTTTCAAAATGTCATTATCTAGGGGACAGTCAGATGGCTCAGTAGATTATTAACCAGGCAAGAGGTTATGGGTTCAAATTCGACCTTGGACTCTTCCTAGCTATATGATCCTCTGTAGGTCACTTAACTCCCATTGTCTAACCCATAGTGTTCTTCTGCCCTGGAAACAATACAGAGTATTGATTTCAAGATCAAATGCAAAGGTTACTAAAAAAAGTCATTATCTTGATTGAGGAGAACATATTTTAGAATCTGCCACTTGTGAACAATAGCAGAAGAATAATCAATGATTGCATTTTAATCCACTCATTTTTGCAGTTTATTACAAAAACTTGCACTTGAAACCAAGCATTATTAAGAATTATTAACAGCATTCATTTAGGGAAGATTTTGGAATAAATTAAATCTATTTTAGAATTCTCTACAGGGAGTTCCAGGAAGCAAAGAGGTGATGTCGACCATGGACTGAACCTAGTCAGGAAAAGATGAGTTCAAATCCTTCTTCAGATGCATACTATCTGTGTGAACCAGGTAATTTTTTTTAAAGCTAAATCTCATATTCTTCACTTGTAAAATGGGGATAATAATAACAGCTTCCTCAGATGGTTTTGTGAAGATAAAATGAGATAGAATATATAAAGCAATTTGTAAACTGTAAAGTTCTATATAAATGCTAGTTATTACTAATGTTATTATGTTAATAATGCATTTAATTTCTGAAGTAGTCTCATAAACATCAACCCTGACTACAATGTTATAGTGTGAATCTGAAAAAAGATATTATTTAATAAGAAAAATATATTAAAAACCCCTAATTTAAACAAAATTTGTTTTCCTATAATTCTACAGATCTTCTGGAACTTTCCTTTAGTGGTTATTTAGTATCCTGAATGGAGAAGAAAGAATCATAATTGATTTTTAATACAGTATTTGTGAACTTCCAAACAGAAAATAAAAGGACTTGATCATGAGAGCTCTGAGGTAAATACAATCTTGACAGAAACAAATTAATCAACAACTTTTGATGTTAATTGCTAACTATATCCAGAGTCTGTGCTGGGGATTCATATTCAAAAGTGAGATAATCCAGAAGTTCAAATGGTTTTACATTAGACTGGAGGAGACATCATGAATATATATATATATATATATATATATATATATATATATATATATATA
>NC_058135.1:114076693-114102669 GCF_016433145.1 Gracilinanus agilis | reverse complement strand
TAGAGAGAGAGATAGAGAGAGAGAGAGAGAGAGAGAGAGAGAGAGAGATATTATATAAAATAGATATAACACCACAAAGAGAACCCTCCTTTTATAGTCACTTTGTCAAATCCCAGTTGGATTAGTGTGTACCCTAGTTTCTCAGAGAATGATTATTGCTATACTTTCAGCAATCTGTCAGATAGTTCCAAGGATTTGGGTTCCTAGTACTTTTGTGCATGAGCCCCTAGTAGTGTGTTCCATATAGTTTATCAACCACACCTCAATTAACTTTTAGCAAAAGCATTTAAATGAGTAAGAAGGTAGGTATGCAAGTAGTTAAAAAAAGAGTGAGTACAAATAAATCCCCCATTGTGCAAGCTATTCTCCAACTCCACATGCACACAAAGTTCCCTGGGGAGAATGGGCTCTAAATTAGTGGACAATAATGCCAAAACACATGCACAGATAATTCATGAGTCGAACTAAAGGTTCATAATTCCTGGTTACTTAGCACTGCTTTTCTACTTTTATGGAATCCTCATCAGGGTAAGGTGGAACATCAGTGAAGAATAAGTAGATCCATTGGGCTGTCTAAAAGGAAGACTTTTTGAGAAAATCTAGGAATGTTCCTTGACCAACAAGCTAGCTTCTCATTGAACATGGATGAATTGGCTAGCTGTTTGTATGCCTAATCCTTTCAGTCAATCATAAAATATTTCCTATGTTACATCATCTATCTTTATCTGATCCTTTAGAATTGAGGATGTATTTACTTTTCATTTACATTCTTTACATATTGATTCTACCCAGTCATTTGGGGCCTTTTGTGGTTATGTTCTTGGAGGTATGTTTGTGTGGGGAGTGAAACTCTATCCTTATACTGTCCTCAGAGTTAAATATTTGCTGTCCCTAGAAAGCTGACTGAAGTGCTTTTTGCAAAGTCCACTGAACCTGTTTCTGGAGAGCTCTCCAATGAGGAAGCTGGGCAAAGGGCTGTTTCAAGAACTGTCCTTTGCTAATACATTCTCAAGAAGAAAAGTCCATGTGACATTCATAAACACACCCATAAACCCACAGCATTATTCCATAAAGATATGAAATTCCCATAGGCTAGAAGTCTGCACTTAGACCCAACATTGCACATGACTGCAGAACTTAAAAATCTTTTTACAAAATTCTCATATATTACTTCTTCTTTTAATTCTTACAAAAAGTCTTTCAATGACAAAGAAAAGAAAGGAGGGAAAGTAAGCTTTCCATCTTAGAAACAAATCCTGATACCTAGAGAGCATTAAGAACATGTAGAGCTTTCCCTGAAAATATTAAGGAACAGGGTCAACTAGAAGTCCTTAGCTTTAGATGAGAAACCAAATTATCATGGGTGAAGAGTCTTCCATGCTTCTCTTTGGCATTTAGGGCATCCCCAGTAAAATTCCAGACATAAATCTCCTCTCGTCTCTGTAGTGTGTGTGTGTGTGTGTGTGTGTATATATATATATATATGGCACCTTAAATTTTCCAGTAAATATCTCTGCTGATACATTTGGGCAATACAGAAGAATTTCCAACTCATTCCTCTACTTGACAAATAGGTTAATTTAAAAAGGAAATAAATTCATAAAAGTTCCATAGAGGGGCAAGGCTCCCAAATTAGGATTAAACACTTGGGATTAATTACTTAGGGTTTTTATGCCAGCAGGAAATATTTATTCTATGGACCATAGTAATAAGGCAAGTAGTTTAGATTTGAATAAAAGGGAAAAAATGTAGGGGGAAAATTAAAATTATGTACTCTAGGTGAACAGGGCAACAATATTTTAAGGGAACAAAAGTCTATAATGATCTTTACTTCCATTCTTGTAATTTTTGTAAATTGTAATGATTGTAAAATTGTTACAGGATTACAAGAGAAATTCATATGTAAGTATGCAGGAAAATAGAATTTACAACTTCTGGTTGGTGAAAGTCCTTTTATCATTCTGTAAAGTCCAAATGAATTGGCCATTAGACAGTCTCTTGTTGAGCTTGTTGTATAGTTGGTACTCTTTTCTTTCTTTTTTTTCTTAAAGTATTATGATCTTAGAAGTTACTATATTCTATATTGACTGTCTTACCATAATCTTTGAAAATGGCCAATATCATTCTAGCTACTTCTGGTAAATCTCCAGTTGCCACTACAGTGGCAAGGAGTCAGATCAATAGCTTTGTGACAGCTATCATCTTTCCCTTTCCCAGTATCCATACAAGAGCAATAGCAGTAGAGGGATGGTCAATGGCAGTGGTGGATGATCCACAGTGTGTGATTAGGAGGATTGCTATGGCCTTGACAAAAAAAATGTTCAAACTAGGGTTCTATTTTGTAAGTGCTGAATTTGAGAGCTTTAAGTAACACCCATTTGGAACAATCTTATAGTCACTTTGAGAAATGACACTGAAGCCAGTGAGAATAACTAGGAAAGGATATATACATAGAGATAACAATTAAACCAATAGGAACTGATGAGGTCCTCAAGTAAGGAAAAAAAGAAAGAAGAGTAAGAAAAGGGCAGACCCTTCTCTGACCTACAGTGGTTAGCAGAATTCTGTAAGAAACAGAAATTAGAAGACATACATTGATGGACCTGTCATCCTTCTTTGTATGTAGCTTGATAAAATTCACAAATATGCAATGGTGCATAAACAGATGCAATGTGTACAAAAATAAAATCCTAATATTATTCTCTTATTTGTAAAACCACACCAAGGCAAGATAAGAGGCATTCATGTACATTTCCTAATGGGGAGAATTAAGCTTTAAGAAAAACATTCTGGGAATGAAAATACTACAAATTTATTCAAGATAATTTCCTTCTTATTTTTTCCGTCATTTTTTGAGAGAAGTGCTTTGAAAATAAATTTCACTTAAAAGTCATGTACAAAAAATGAGACTGATTTTTACAGTCAACTCTATGAAAAGATAGTTTTAACAATAAGAAATAGCCCTAAAGTCCAATCAAACAACAAAGGAAACACAATACAAATTAAATGGGAAAATGTTATATTTGTTATTGTAAAATGAACTTAGCACTTGTGGCTAGCGTACATGAAGGGCTTGTTTTACCCTGGTAGAATTAAATGGATAAAACCATTGCTTTTGAGATATTTGTCACTGTCTGTTTCCAACAGATGGCATAAATAAATATACAGAGTTTAAGCTACAAAGAAGTATATGACAAAGAATAAATTTCAGCAACCCAAATGAATCCCTATCTCATCCCTTACTCTACCTGTTCCTGAATACAGGCAGGAGCCCAGCCAAAGGTCACACTTCCAACATTTCCACATTGAAAAACTGATGAGCTAATTTTTCTCATGAAAGGGTAGAATTCATCCATTTAAACCTCACAGTAGATTTAAAATGGATAAATCTTCTGCCTTAGGCATCCTGTGTGCTACCCTATGACTGACGTGAACTTAACTTACAGATTAGTGAACTGCAAAATGTTATATCTGGGGGGTAAACTGCGGCATAAAGAAAACGTGCCAACCTTTCAAAGGTTGCTGATGACAGAGATGTAGTGCTTTGTTATTTATGATCACTCCTTAAATTCTTTCTGAAAGACTAAGGAACATATTCTGTACTTCTGTGAAAAGGCATTATAGGAAAACAAAACAAAAACCCTCTCGTCTAGAAGTTTAAGTTACTATGGCTTTCACTTTGGTCATATCCCTAAAATAGGTATGTGACTGAACGATTCAGTTAAGCTAAGTATTGTGCTACAAAATGAAGGACTTGTACTAAATAATCTCTAAGGTTCCTTCTAGCTTTAATATTCAATAACTCTATGATATGTAGAAGTTTGGACCATTATATGAATAAATGAGAAGGTAATGAAGTGATGGGCATTATGAGAAAAAGAATGTACGCCAAACTGTCAGTAATGATAATCGACAACCTAAGAATATTTGGAAACCAAAGAAATCTATCTTAAAATTTTTAAAATATGAACTGCATACATTTTTCTAAGAGATAATTTACTAAAATAATAATCACTTAGTCATTTTTGGTCAGGCAATTTAGGGGCTCCTCAAGCTAACTGTAAATTTAAATATAACCTAGGTTCTAAGAAAATTCCTCCCTGAGAAGTTAAATAGAGGATAGGTCAGACCGTCAGTGTACCCTAAAAATACAAAAGCCACCAATGGATCATCAACTCAGGCTCTTATTCATTTTGGTCAAAGAACCACTAAGAGAATAAATTTTCCATTGGTATCCTTTATTTCTCTCCCTTTCTCACCCATGTAGTTATTCCTATTCTCTTTGTATTTTATATATATATACATACACACACACACACACACACACACACACACACACATATATATATATACATATATACATATATATGCATATTTAGAGAGAGGGAGATAAGAGAGAGAGGCATCTATATATGTATAGTAATAGTCACATCTTCCTTCCTTTTCATTTTATTTTATTTTATTTTTTACTTTTGGTAGTGTAATGATATAGCACTTAGGCTATATATCTGTAATCTTTAACTTGAGCTACAAAGCCAATTATTTTTATTTTGAAATCACACAAATCTTCAGTGAGATGGTGTATATGATTAAATTCATCACAGGAAATATGCAACAGACAACTTACACATCTAGCAAATGATTAAATTCAAAAATAATTTATTAGGTACCTAATAATTTGTTGGTTACAAAGCACCAAACAAAAACAAATAAGTAGAAGACTCCCTCTCTTCAAGAAGTTTATATTCTATTACATCCATATATCTACTACATGTATCTCTGATTCTTAAGAGATTATAGTATTAAAAGATTTTTAGTCATGACCAATCACTAAGAGAACACCTGTGTTAAGAGGAATCATAGAGTAAGAAGTACAAGGGGTCACAGAGGTTGTCTTGTCTGGTTACTTTATTTTACATATGAAAAATTGGAAGTCCATGGAGGCTAAATGACTTGCTTATGATCAAAAAAGTAGCAAGCATTAGAAAATGGTATTTGAAGCCAGATCTTCTGATTCCAAAGCCAATGTTCTTTCCAGTGTACCATGCAAATTGGAGAAAAGCTTGGTCACTACAAAATTCCATATATGTTATCTTATCTGCAATTTTTTCCCATTCAATTCCAGCCCAACAACCTGTGTCCCTTTACACAATGAAAATAAGTGAGTTCACTATCTTGGTAAGTATATATATATATATATATGACAATGAACTCACTGATCTTCCAGCTGAGTGTCTCAGTCTAGACAATAAGTACTGTTCATTCATTTCGATTTTTTTCTCTGCAATTGTTAGACCAATCTCTTTTTAGCTATTTTGCTTATCCCAGAAAAGATTCTATAGCATTCTGATGTTTGATGTAATCAGGATGATTTCATTCACAATTAAGATCACCTGGAGAGCCTCATGACCTCTCTTGTACTTATTCCCAGTCTAAGATATCCTCCATGACAGTGGAAAGCACTCATATTCCATTTTATGTCACACCTGACATTCATAATCAATTAGATTCCCAGATCCAGAGATATATGAGTACCCACCAGGGAACGGGTCAGAAGACATCTTGCCCAACCTCCTCATTTCAAATATAATGAAGCTGAAATCCACAGGAATTAAGACACACTCCAGAGGCCAAACATACAATAATTGTCAGAAGGTCAATTATATTTTTTTTTAAATCCTAAACCACTTATTCCAGAATCAGTGATATAATCATGATTGAAAAATTTATCTCCAGGGTGGCATTTATCATGAAAGCTCAAATCATCTTAACAAATTCATAGAAATATTTTTAGAGGAATATCATTAAGGCTCTGTTTTGTTGTAAAGAGGTAATAAATGTATTTTTATAAACAACAAACACTGAATATAGAATAATCTGTTCTCTGTAAGAGTTATATCATTATATAATATAGTATTCTTATGTAATAAATTAGTGGCCTATTAAAATGATTTGTAAAAGCTTGACTTTTCCTTTTAAATATTTGTAGCAAAGGTATACATATGTTTATAAACTATATTCATGAAGATTTTTTAAAATTGTGACCATAAGAATAGAATCAGTCATTATATCCCCATAATCATCTTTTAGGACTAATCGTATTTTTTTTTTACCCATTCCTTGGATATCTTTCCTTTCCAGAAATATCCTATAAAGCAATCCTTCAATATTTTCAAGATTGCACCACAACTACAAATATCTTCAGTTTTCTCAAAATCCAGCCTTTCTTGTTGACTTTGTCTGAAAACTCTTTTCATCTCTGTCTTATAGCAGCAATCGAGGACAGGCATTTTAGGGTCCAAACATGATTCCACCTTCTTTGATGTTGAAAGTGTAGTATTTATAGAAACAATGATAAATGCATTCCATATTAAAATCTATTTGTTGTTTTCCTACCATTTTTATCTATAAAAGCTATTGGGACAATGTGACTCATTTGTGTTACACATAAAATTTTCTTTAGACTTGTTTTTTTCCATTGCTTTCCCTTAGTTTATACGGTCATGTTGTCCATAATCTTCCATCCTCTTTTCATGTCATTAGAAAATAAATCTGTATTCTAAACTGGCACTAATTTCTCCATTTGGAGTCTTTCTTTAACTCTATATGAATCTCAATATGGGGAGAGAGAGAAGATAAGCATTTATCAATTATCTATTATGACTCAGACATTGTTCTAAATATATATATACATATATATATATATAAATTTTGTCTTATCCTCTCAACAACCTGGGATGTTAGGTCCTATTATTAATCCCCTTTTACAGTTAAGGAAAAGAAATGGACAGAAGTTAGGCAACTTGACAAGGTCATATAACTTGTAAGAATCTCAGATAGTTTTCAAACTGACTTCTTCCCAAATCCAAGTCCACAGTTCTATTCACTGCACCACCTAGAAGCTTATCAGTGAACCATTCAAGGTATCCTAGTAACTACAATTTCTAGGACTCCTTGGCCCCATCTTATATAGAGTTTTAAATACTTGTATTATATATCATAGAACTGATATGTAGACATTCTTGCCATTTCACAGGGAGTTATCTGAGACTGCCTATGTGTAAAGTGTTATTTAATTGTTGTTGTTCAATAGTTTCAGTTGTGTTTGGCTCTTCATAACCCCATTTGTGGTTTCCTTGGCAGATATTAGTGTGTTTTGCCATTCCCTTCTCCAGCAAATTTTACAGATGAGGAAACTGAGACAAATAGCATTAAGTAATTTGTCTAGGGACAAAAAGCTAGTAAGTATCTGAGGCCAGATTTGAATTCAGGAACATGAGTCACTCTGACTCCAAGTCTGGCAAACAAAGTGTTGTGCCATCTCGTTGCCTTGCTACTTAATAACCATATACTTATAGATTCAAGATATATTAAGATAGATAATACATAAACAAAAAGATATTATATTCTGAGAATGGAAACAAAAAGTAACTAACAGTAATGCTAACTTTTGTCCAAGATTTGCCTCTCTATGGCAGTGATTCCCAAAGTGGGCGCTACCGCCCCCTGGTGGGTGCTGCAGTGATCCAGGAAAGCAGTGATGGCCACGGGTGCATTTATCTTTCCTATTAATTGCTATTAAAATTTAAAAAAAAATTAATTTCCAGGAAGCTATTTTTTCTGGAAAGGGGGTGGTAGGCCAAAAAAGTTTGGGAACCACTGATCTATGGTTACTTTATTTCTCCAAATCAATTTCATTCCATTCAGCCTATATGTATCTATTGTGTGCTAAGCATCAGTAATATCTTATATTTGTCTAGTTCTTCATAACTTTCCAAGTACTTTTATATGCATGACACTTTTTCTAACTAAAAAAAACCTTATTTTTGGGTAGGTTTGGTCTGGAATGAATAAGATATAATTATGATGTGAAGACAAAAGACATTAGATAAAATATATTTTTTCTGTTTCTATTGTTGTCTTTTTTTTAACATTACTATAATTTCCCTTAGTATTCCTCTCCCAGAAATCTGTTCTGTAGAACAAATAGTATTTTTAAAGACAAAAGGAAAAGAAAGGAAAGAAATCGGAATATCTGATTGATATGCTTCCCCAAGTATGAAAATGCATGAAATGTATAAAGCTTTTGGTACCCTACCTATATGTAGTGGCTATATCTTCTCATATTTCCTTTTGAGTCATATTTGTTCATTACACTTTCCACTTTTGATATTTTTGTGGTTGTTCTTTGTTTATACATTGTTGTGGTCATCTGTGCATTGTTTTATTATCTACTTTAATCTGTATCAATTCATGGAGAGCTTTTACTGCTTCTCCATATTCATCATATTCTTTATTTCTTGTAACACAGTAATGTTCTATTATATTCATAAATCACAGTTAGTTTAGACATTCCCCAATTATGATGCATTTACTTTGTTCCTAATTTTAAAAAACTGCTGATATAAATGTTTTGCTATATTTGGATTATTTCTATTTCATCAATTACTTCTTTGGGTATAAATCTAGTAATGGAATATTTGGATAAAAAAGTATGGATATTTTAGTGACTTTTTAAAAATAATTCCAAACTACTTTCCAAAATGGCCATGTCGATTCATGGATACAGCATAAATTCACTTATGTGTCAATCTTCCCAAAACCCCCTGAACTGACTTCTCACATCATCTTTTTTGTCAATTTTCAGAGTTTGAGATAAAATTGTAGGATTATTTTGATTTTCATCTCTTCTACAATTAATGATTTGGATAATTTTTGAATAGTGTTGTCAAGGTTTTAAATTATTGTGAGAACTATTTGTTTATATCATTTTGATACAAAGAATACCCCATGCCCATTTGATTACTTCCCTTTTTTTCCCTGGGTACAATTAATTTGATTTCTACAGAAACATAATAGTATAATTAATTCAGTTATATGCACTATTTTTTGGAATTGCTTATATCATCTGTTTGGTTAAGAATACATATTATATTCTATAATGGTGGGAGGTATGTGGTAAATTTTTTATGGTATGACTTTTAATGTGAAGAACATGTGCCATTTAAAACATATTTTATAAAATGGGGTAAGTTGTTGGTTTTAGGCTAATTTCTGTTAATTACTTTCTGGTTTTTCCCAGTTTTTAACAAACAGGGAATTATTTTCTGTTTCTGGCTTATCAAACTAGGTTTACTAGGTTACTAAGTTTTATTGCTTCTGATTTTCCTTTATCTAGTCTGTACCACCCCTGGTTTACTGTTCTCCTTTTTAACCAATAAGAAAAGATTTTAATAACTGATGCATTACAATTTAGTTAGAAGTCTGAAAGTACTATTATTTTCATCCTAGATTTTCCATTATTTTCCTTGATATTTTAAGTCTTCTATTTTTCCAAATGAAAAATTTTCATCAACTTTTATAAATATCCATTTGGTAATTTGATTGGCATATCACTAAAACTGCAAATTAAAATTTATTACATTTTCATAACAGCTATGAGCACCGAGTATTTTTTTGGTATGTTTTTCTTTATTTTTTAAAGTATGAACAAATAATAAAAGAGAGCTATTAATGAAGACCAGAAAATTTCCAAACTCTATGAAGCTAAGTTGGAGAAATGAGAAACTTCACATTCCAGGAGAGATCTATTTACACATTCAGTAGAAATTAGTGCATGTCAAACTATGTTTCAAATACTATTTATTCTTTCTTACTAAACTTTTAAAAAATAGGGTTTATTGGAACTAGAAGGAAAACATTTCCTTTTTCTTAGGAGATTCATTGGATCTACATCAAGGATTCTCATGGATTATGCTTTCTAGTCAATGTTCATCATTAATGTAATTTATCATATTTCAAAGGACAGTTTTTATTTCACAATTTTCTTTGTTATTTCTTTAGATAAAATATAGTGTTTTGGATTCCATCTTAACCATCTATGTATCATTATTATTTGCATATTTGAATGCATTAGTGTGGCCTTTATCACCAAAATTTCTATTTGTCTTTGATATATTAGAATTTAAAGGAAACAATTCTGATCATCTTAAGGGAGTTTTTATACTTGAAGAAATTGCAAAATTGGTATGAGGCCTTTTATTATGTTAAGAATAAGCAATTGGATTAATTGAATTTATTATAGCACTTTGTACTGGGGGATTGGCATTTACTTTATTGTGGATCACATAAGTTATAGAGAGGATAAATAAAATATTTTTCACTAAGTCAATTCTGAGAGAAAAAAATAGGTATAGAGGCTATAATTAAAACAATGGATAGCACCCTTATTTCATATGTCAGATCATTTTCCTTAATAAAATGTCAACTTGGTAGCAAAAAAAAAAAAAAAAAAAAAAAACACTATCCAAGAATAGGTAACTAAGCCCCCATTACTTTTCCATAAAACTTATGCATTTTGTGAATTTATTCTGCGATAACTTAAATATCCCATTTAGGTATACTCTAGATAATGATAATGAGTTTCAAATTTTGAAAATAAAATCTCCTAAGAATCAAAATTTATTCATGATAGTAACTAGAATGGTCAAGCTCTGCCATTTTTGATATTGTTAACTGATGTTCAGTCTGTTTTGTTCCAAGATGAAATTTTTTGATGTCTGCATGGACTATAGCTGAAAAAAGAAATGATCTTGTTAATACACAATGATCAATCTTGGGTTTATCTTTGGCCAGCATTAGCCAACTTCATAACTTCCTGGAATCAGAAAATCACATGTGATTCCTTGATCTAGATATGAAAGGAATCTTAGGAGTCACATGATCAGATCTTTTATTTTATACATCAGATGAGATCTCGAACAATTAATTGGCCAGCCCAAGGTTGCAGAGATAGCAAAAAAAAAAAAAAAAAAAAAAAAAAAAAAATGAATCCAGATCTTCTCATTCCAGATTTGACTGTCCTAAATGTTCCCTTAATGTATCTAATTAGCATTTTATATCTAAACACAATCAAAGAATTCCTCAAATATTTTTCTTTAAAATTCTTCTCTTTGTCTCAAATATATATCACTGTTATGTAAGATTATTAAGTTATCAGAAATAAGTAGGCAAATTTTATTTAGGAACTCCAGGACAATGATGGAGATTCTATACTGATACATTAGAATTATCAAGACATGGTCAAATGTTTTACTAAAACTATGCTACAAACACTCTCAATAATGCACAAGTCCACTTTTTAGCCTTTATAGTATCAACATAAAATATAAGTTTAAAAGTCCCCACCTAAAGATCTACTCTGATACCTCATGAGGGTAGGTTTTCAAAATCCATATAAGAAAAAGGTAAACTTTGGAAGAGAAAGAGGCTGAAAATACAGAACAATTAAAAAAAAACAAAAAACAACTAAATGTTCGGAAACAATAATGGCATCAGAGGACTGATCACCATGTTATTCATTTCTCCTTCCTCCCATTGCCAACACATGAAATGGCCTACTAAGGTGTGGCTGTGGATGAAATCTGACATGATGGATGGAATATGCACACTAAGGAAGTCACTTATCCTTGAAAAAAACAGGGAAAGGCAGCTGGGTAGCTCAGTGGAGTGAGAGTCAGGCCTAGAGACAGGAGGTCCTAGGTTCAAACCCGGCCTCAGCCACTTCCCAGCTGTGTGACCCTGGGCAAGTCACTTGACCCCCATTGCCCACCCTTACCAATCTTCCACCTATGAGACAATACACCAAAGTACAAGGGTAAAAAAAAAAAAAAAAACAGGGAAGTTTGAGATCCTCTCAGAGATTGTTAAACACACATATCTGGACCACTTTAAAATTTTGATGATATAATTTGACAAATGCAGGTACCAACAAATAAGATCCTAACTCTTCCATTACTTAGCAAACAGTAGATTTACTCTGTGTGTGTGTGTGTGTGTGTGTGTGTCCGTGTGTCCCAGTACTGATTTTCTGGCTTTGTTCTACTGTAGAGTTTTAAACATAAATTGAAGTTTATATTTGAAAACAGCGTGGAGGGAAATTTATTTTCCTCAATACTTTTTAAAAGACAAAATAAGCTTTAAGAAATATACCAGGAACAACACAGGACCACAAAAAAGAAGGAAAGTGCTCATGCACAAGCGCACACATGCACACACACACACACACACACTATCAAAAACAGGAGGCTCAAGTCTGAAATTAATTCATATCACTTGTTTAGAGATTACAGACTCTGATAACATACCTAGATTCAAGTCTGTTTGGATCAATTACTTGCTTTGTCAATTTGGTCAAATCAAATTACTTCTCTGAGACTTATTTTCTCATTTGTAAAATGATAATAATCCTACTTCCACTCCTGAACTCAGGGTGTTGCTATGAGCATAGTCAGTAAATTGTAAAGCAGTAAAATGAGGCTGCAGGGATGAGAGAGAGAATCAGAAGATTCAGACTAAGTAAATCCTGGCTTGGGCCCTTAGCTATTGCTTAAAACTCTTGGAGAGTTGGACAATAATTCTTAAACAAACCCATTCCATAGGATTAGAGTAAAGAAAGTGGTTCACAAACTGAAAAGTACAATAGAAATGTGAGTTTTTGCTACCAGAAATTTACAAAATAATGTGTAATTATTCTCATCTTCCCTCCAGGGGAAATGTGGGTTTTTCTAAGTTGTTTCTTACCAACTCTGAAATGCCATCTTTTTTCAAATGGACAGCAGACTCACTGGTTTTCCACATTTTTAAATTGTTTTTAAATTTGGGGGTCCCACCTTCACCTACATTCTTTTCAAATGGTAGTAAAAATAATCTTTCTTGCTGCAATAAAATTCTATTTATCAATGTTCCTACATGTAATGATTCTTTCCATGCTGTCCAAATCAAAGTTATCCACAAAAACCACAATGGCATTTAAGAAGTGTAGAGAACAGTAACTATAGCACAAATAAGGAAAGGTCTATAGTTTTTTTAACATTAGAAATCATTAAGTGATTTAGCTTAATTGCTTAAGGGCCACCTTAAAACCAAGCCTACCCACTCCCTTTCCCCTTAAGAAATAAGCCCTGAAATTACATTACTTACAGGCGTAAGAAGGGTATAATGAATGCAGAACCCAGGTTCAGAAGGAAAGTATTCATCAGAGACAAATCTTATCCTGATTTGATTTCCTTTGGAGATTTGTTTCCCTGGGACAGTGCTGGAGCCACACCATCGTCCTAAAATAGTCCCATCACTGGGCTCCTCAATTTCTACAAAGTCATACCTGTAAAGAGAAAAAAAAAGAAAATTGACATGTGCACTACATGACTTTGGCAATATTAATTCACAACTTTGAAAGCTAAAAACTCTGTTACCAAAACTATGAGCTAATCCTAATTTCTACTACTAGGTTAAACACAAAGTTACATATTCCAAAAAAGGAAACACTGAAGATGAGTTTACATTGAAGGGGAAAAAAATATGAGTCTATGCTCTCGACTTTTTGAACTTGGCTGCTTACGAGGACCAAATTTAGCAAATGTTTGCCAACTCTCTACTTTGCTCTTTTGTAGGAAGATATAATAACCCAGCCCATCCTTAATTCTTGTTTTCTATGTGACCATCTGATGCTGATAATCTTACCCCGGCTACTTTTCTAATCTTATTTCCTCCTGTCTTTAAACATATTCTTTGTCACAATCGGCTAGTCTATACAATGTTTCCCCAAATGACTTTATACCACATTTTACAGTTCATTATTGAAAGACTCATCCCTCTGATCTGAACCATGACCTTTGTCATTATCTCTTCATAATCCTACCCACACATCCATTAAGGACCAATTTAAACTCTCCAACCAAAAGGGATTTTTCCCTTGCTTAAAATCTGAGTTTACTACATGTGCTTGCTCATTTAACAATCATATACTATTGTGTGTGTGTGTGTGTATATATATGTGCAAGCACAAATACATACACATGGATATGTATGCACACACACACATATATACGTATATGATCAGAAGAATACTGAAATCCAGACTAGATATTAAAGATCACAAAGTTCAATCACTCATTTTACAAATGATAAGGCTGAGAAACCATCAGTTGAACAAGTGCCTAATATGTGCCAGTGACTGTGTTAAGTACTAGATAGTGTGAGTGACTTGCCCAACATGCAAAAGAAAGAAGTAAAATCAATTACTCATAAAGCATTTTATTAAATGTGAGAACAGATAAAAATGAAACAATATCTTTCCTCAAGAAGCTTTTTGTGTATGTGAGATAATTTGTATGCACATGAGTATATACAAAAATATATACACATTAAGAGCACACAAAGAGATGAAACAAGAAGATAGGGAGTAATGGGAATGAGGCAAGAAAGCTTTTTCTAGGAGTTTGTGACAGAGTCATAGGAGAAGTAGTATTATAGCATGAGGGGATGAAAGGGTCAAGTAAGAGTTTAGATTTTTCTTTTTCTTTTTTCAGGGTATGAGGCTAGGCATTTGTAAAGTAGCTGGGGGGAAAAGAAACATCAAAAAAGAAATTAGAGATTAGATGAGAGAGATATGAACATGGGCACATTTTCCTAGAGGAGACAAGAGGGAACATGAATAAGCTACATGTAGAGGTTGGTCTTAACAACTAGAGTTAACTATCAAAGGCCGAGAACAACAGGAAAGAACAAGGAATGATTTCAAAGGAAAGGAGAGTCATGATTCAAATCTAGGTATTATGGATGCTAACTTCATTGTCCTTTTCACTAAAACCATTCATAATGTAATCTCCACAATGTCAAATTTACATTTTTCTGTATTCCTAAAATAATAACAATCCAGCAAAATAATTTATGTCATTGAGGATTGCATAAAATGCTTACTGATTGGTTGGGGAGAGAGGAAAGTTTCAAGATTAGAACTAAATAAGACTCTTCCAGCCTATATAACAGGTCACAAATTGAGATTTCTTTAACCATAGTATAGAAAGGATATTTTACCAAGCATAAAGTAAGATTTTGCGTTGATATATTGTCTCCACATAGAAATGAATCTAGACTCCCAGGGTAGTGAGACATCTGCAAAGACTGTGGTAGACCCACCAGTGGCATTTCTTATGCCTGTAGGTGACTGGAATTCAGTTCAAGAAGCATAAGCTTTAACCCCTGGACCAATCAAGCCTTTGGGAAAGTTTACTTGTTTTTTAGGGGAAATTAAAGCAAACTAACACAACTAGTCTGGCCAATATGTCAGGGACCAAGGGAAGAAGTGCTTTTTATCATAGAAGGCTTCATAGTAATTATCTGCTGAATTTTTACTTTCTAGTTTAATTGGAATGACCTAAAATTACAGCAATTAAAAGGACTGGTAAGAATATAATATGTAAACATAATTTTTTCCTGCCTGTGAAAATCCTGGTCATGAAAGTTGAGCTAATTCTAACTTCTGCTAGATTAAATATTCAAGCAAAATAACTCATTGTTCCTACAGGTAAGAAGATCAGAAGTATAAATAAGTGAAAAGTGAATTTATCATATTATATAGCAAAGTGTCAAATATTGAAGCTTGCTATTATAATTATTTTAAGACTTTGGAGACCAGGGCGTGGCAAAAAAAGGGATAAGAGGAAGTAATTAGAAAATATTTAAGTACACACTGATTTGAAAAAACACTATCAATTGCTACCTTTATCTATGAGTAGTCTCCATATTTTAGATTAATTACAAGTACAAGGCTTCTATTCATAAATTTGCTGTTTGTTCTGAACTTGGCTGGTAAACCTAGCCTAATGCTGAGTTCTAATCCTAAACCTGAGTGCTCATTAGTTTAAGGAGAACGAATTTCAGATATGACTAATTACTTGTATCCAGACATAATTTCCTAAAGTTTTCTAATAAAGTTTCTCAAAAAAAAATTGAACCACTATTTTTTCCTAGAAAAAATTTCTTGAGAATTGTAGAAATCAGTTGGAAACTGAAAGAAAAACTCAAAACGTTATTGTAGTCTGTTGTTTTCTTTTGTAATGTTTCAACCTAGCACAATCCTTAAGAACATACATACACATTATTCTTCAGAATTGATAAAAAGGTGTTTCTCTGTGTAAGCAAAACTTGAGATTGTAAATGTGGTTTGCGATTAAAATCTTCTCCAAGGAACAAACAGTACTAACCTATGATGTAACTAACACTCAGATATAAAAGACAAATTCTTCCAAATAAGTCAAGCAATGTTTAATGTGTAAATTATTACTTTATAACAATTTTCTACTAAAGTTGTACTATTTTTTCTTTTCTACTCTTGGTAAACTTAATCTTTATAACGATTCCCAGATCTCTAGCTAGAGACAGCTGGCAATAAATTCTTATGTTACATGTTCGTGCAAGTCTGCCTTATGCATTTATTATCTCTGCTTAAAGCACCAGTATAGTTTTATATTTCATTAAAAATAAATTATATCAAAATAATCATTACAGGACTACTATGCACTTTGATTTTAAATATTAGTTGAATTCAATTGATGCTCCTAATTGCCTAGTCACAAATCATGGATTTGATGATATGCCAAATCAAGTCATAGGATAACCATCTAATTCCTAAATTCATTCATCCACTATACCATTAATATTTTTAAAGTCAAAGTTATAAACAAAAGGATGCACATAGAATGTAAAATACTAAATACACTTTCATGTATAATCTGTCTCCCTTTTTCAGGTTAAAGCATGAAGGATTCCCCCTCTCTTATTTCCACTATAATAAAGCAACAAGGAAATGAATTGTTCACTTTTAGGAATATGTCATTGAAAATTCTAATTGTTAAACTGGTTAATATGTTCAATTTTAGTTTATAAGTATGATATTCCTACCTGTAAACCTGAAAGCATAACCCTACCAAATGCAGGTTAGAGGGATATCTCTCTACCTATAAAGTCTGCCCTTTTGCTTACCTTTGATGTTTGATCTTATGAAAGAAAAAGAAATCACTTGCCTAGACTTGATTCTTCCATGATCTTGGATGTTATATACAGATCACCAGAAAAAAAAGTCAAATTTGTACTCATTATTTGATTTAGTACTTCTTCACAATTACTCCTAGAGTTAGCTCCTACAAAACCTGTAATGTGGCATGTAATGGTGAGAATTTGAAGAAAAACCTGGAAACTTGTTTTGGGTGAAATGGTATGAAACAATCAAGGCCCAAACTAAGGGAAACAATCATCAAAGATATTTACATAGGCCAGCACACTAGAAAAGGGAAGCAATAAAACCTTCTGATACTTGACACACAAATGTGAAAACAGAAAACACTATCACCCTTAAAACCAGAAAACTCCACTTCCCCAGGTGACTATTCTGAAGTCTCTGTAATCCTTATAATACACTCTCAGGTATTATATTCCAGTGTGCACAATTGCCCAAATCACTATTTAAAGGATTTACTAAACCTGTTTTATGAGCCAATCAAACATAACTTTCTCACGGCAACATGATACAGTACATACAGCACTAAGTAGTTTATAATGATTACTCCCTTTCTCTAACATCTCCCTGGGGACCTATAGAGGATTTATGTTCTTTTATGTTCAACAAACAAGTCTGGTGTTGTAGACACAATTTTGGTTCTCATGTGGGAATTTAAAAGCAATGAGGGCAGTTTTCTCGGTCTTAAGTAGAATCACAAGGAGTATTCAAGAAAAATAAATTCACCACTGATAAAAACAAGAATCCCCAGGCAACCTGCCTGCCTCATAAAAATAAACCAATCTCTCAAAATGGGCTCTTTCTAGTCTCACTAAAATCCTGTCAATTAGTTTTATCCACATGAGTTATCTGAGCTGACAGCTCTGTGAAAACCTGTCGACAGGTTTAGATGTGGTTCTAGGAAGCCCTAGTGAGGAGAGCGTCTACTGGAGTCTGAACTTGCTGTGAAAGGTAATGAAATAAATAAGATGACTCTTATTCTACAGTACATCAGGCTTATGCTGCCCTGTAGCAGAGTCTAACTCCATGCCTTTATGTGAACTGACTGCAGTTGTAGATCCCTACATACAAAACCTCAATTGTTTGCCACATGCAGAGATTTGTCAATTAAATCTGAGAACAATAAGAGTGACAGCCAATAAATTAGTGCATGTGTTATGAGATACCATAACAATGATTACAACATTAATAAAAGCTTATTATTAAATAAAATCCTTGGTCATGTTTATTCACGTGTTTAACCTTCCACTAGAACAGTACCAAAAATTGATTGTCATAAGTATTTTTTTTAAGATTAGAGCTTCCTGCATCTACATTCTAATATCCAAGAAAAGAGTGGTTTAAGTAGGAAGATTTGTCTACCTACAAATAGGTCAACTGCCTCTGACCAAATTCAAAACGACAGGACCTCAGAGTGGGAAGGGATAATTAATCAATCAAAGTTGAATTAATATAGAAACCATTGAAATTAGTGGTGTCAAATTCAAATAGTAACAAGTGCATATTGACTTGGGAAATCTCATATTTAACATTTTTATGTTTCTAATTTTTCCCCTCCTAGTAGTACATAAAACTAACCAAAGAATAAGAATGAAGTTGAGTTGATGAATAAAATTTTAGATAACTTAAATATGACAGATATCTGGAGAGAATTGAATGGAAACAGAAAGGAGTATACCTTATCTCAGCAACCCATGTGGTACCTTTATAAAAATTGGCCACATATTACAACCCAAAAATATTTATAGTTAATTGTAAAAAGTAGAAATAATAAATGCATCTTTTCCAGATCATATTGCAATAAAAATTGAATTCAATAAGACACAATGGAAACAAAAAGTAAAAACAAATTGGAGACTAACCTAATCTTAAAGAATGAGTGGGTTGAAGAACAAATCACAGAAAAAACAAATAATTTCATTCAAGAGAATGATAATCATTTAGACAATATACCCAACACCCATAGGTTATAGCAAAATCTGTAAAATTAGTGGAAATCTTATATCTCTGAATGCTTACATTAATAAAGGAGAAAAAAATCAATGAATAGGGATTGCAATTAAAAAGTAGAAAAATAACAAATTAATAATTCCTGACTAAACATCAAATTAGCAATCATAAAAATTAAAGATGAGATCAATAAAATTGAATGTCCGAAAAAAAACATTAAATTAATACATAACTCTAGGAGTAGGTTTTATGAAAAAAATCAACAAAATATATAAACTATCAATTAATATGATAAAAAAGGTAGGCAAAAACTGAATCACTAACATTAAAGATGAAAAAGATGACTATGGCAATAATGAAGATGAAATTAAAATAATTATTTGCAGTTATTTTGCTCAATTATAAGGAAACAAATTTAACAATGTAAGTGAAATGGAAGGATCCTTATAAAAAGTAAACTGCCTAGATTATTAGACGAGGAAATAGAATATCTAAGTAAATCTATTTTAGAAAAACAAATTGAACAGGCCATTAATCAACTTCCTAAGGAAAAAAGCAGGAGGACCAGATGGATTCACAAGTGAATTCTATCATTTAAAGATGAACTAATTCCAATAGTAAATACATTATTTGAAATAAAAGGTAAAGGGGGAAGATATATGGCTCAATGGATTGAGAATTAGGCCTAGAGACAGGAACTACTGGGTTCATATCTGTATTCAGGTATTTCAGGCTATATGACTGGAAAAGTATTTTAACTCCTGTTGTCTTTTCCTTATTACTCTTCTTACTTGGAATAGATACACGGCATGGATTCTAAGATGGAAAGAAAAAGTTTGGTTGTTTGTTTTTTTTTCCCAAAAAATTACAGTTTAAGAAGGAGTTCTACTAAACTCTTTTTACAAAACAAATGTGGTGCTGATACCTAAATCAGGGAGAGCAAAAACCAGGAAAGAAAATTATAAATCAATCTCATTGATGAATATAGATGCAAAAATCCTAAATACTACCTAGAAGACTACAACAATGTATCACAATGATTATACATTATGTCCAAAGAGGAATTAACCAGCGTTGCAGGGATAGTATGAGGAAAATCATCAACATAAATAATTTAAAAACATGATTATATCAATAGATGCAGAAAAGCTCTTTGACACAATACAATATTCAATCCTATTTAAAACACTGAAAAGCACATATATATAAATGGATTTTTTCTTAAAATTAAGCTTCTATCCAAAACCATCAACAAGTATTATTCATAATTTGGATAAGCTAGAAGACTTCCCCAAAAGATCAAGAGTGAAACAAGGATGTCCATTATGACTAATATTATTTAACATGGTATTAGAAATGCTAGCAATATCAATCAGAGAAAAAAAGGAAATTGAAGGATTTGTAAAGGGCAAAGAGGTAATAAAACTATCTCTGCAGACAACATGCTGGTATACGTGGAAAATTCTAAAAACTGAACTAAAATGTTAGTTAAAATCATCAATTTTTAATTTTAGCAAAATATCAAGATATAAACTCACATGAACCATTAGCATTTTGATATATTATTAGCAAAGTCCTGAAAGAAGACATAGAAAAAGATACTCCATTTCAAACAACTATAGTTTGAATAAAATACCTGGAAGTATACCTGCCAAAATAAACCTAGGAATTACATGAACAAAATTATAAAACACTTTTTACACAAATGAATTCAGATCTCAAAAATTGGAGAAATATTTATTGTGTATGGAAGAGCAGATATAATATAATTAAAATGATTGTTACCTAAACCAATCTACATATTCAATGCAATTCCAACTAAATTACCAAAACTTATTTTATAAGGCTCAAAAATAATAACAAAATTCCTTAGAACAAGAGATCAAGAATATGAAAAGAATTAATGAAAAAAATGTAAAAGAAAGAGGCCCAGTAGTCAAAGATTTTAAATTGTTTTATAAAGTCATAATTATCAAAACTATCTGGGGTATTAGCTAAGAAAGAGAAAGGTAAATCAGTGGAACTGGACAGACAGACAGACAGACAGTAGGAAATGATTATAGTAACCTTATCCTTGACAAAAGAATAGATCAAGGTTTAGGGGATAAGAAAACACTGGTAAAAATTGTTGGGACAAATAGAAAATAGTTGGGCAGAAACTAGGTATAAACTTGCACCATTCACTAAGATCAAAATGGATACATGATCAAAACATAAAAGGGTATATAATAAGTAAATTAGAAGAACAAGGAACATATTACAGTTAGGATTTATGAAGAGGAGAAGAATTTATGTCAATAAGAGATGGAGAGAAGTGTGAGATATAAAAAAGATAATTTTGAGTACATTAAATTGAAAGGGTTTGTGTAAATAAAACAATTGTTTCCAACATTAGAAGAAAGAGGAAAATTGGTGGGGCAGTGGGGCGGATTACACACAGCCTGTCAGATAGAGGTCTCATATCCAAAATATATAGAGAACTTTGTCATATTTATTAGAATAAGACCAATCACTAATTGATAAATGAGAAAAATATGAACAGACAATTTTTAGGCAAAAAAAAAAATCAAAGCTATATATAGGTATATGAAAATAATGCTCTAAATCACTACTAATTAGAGAAATACAAACCAAAACAATTTTCATATCACCTCACACCCATCAGATAGATTAAAAAGGGCAAAATGACAAATATTGAAGGGGGTGTTGGAATATACTGCTGGGAGAGCTGTGGACTAATCTAACCATTTTGTAGAGCAATTTGGAATTATACCAAAAGAGTTAGAAAATGTGTAGTCCCTCAAACAATGCAATTGGGTCTGTTTCCCAAGGAAATTAAAGAAAAAGGAAGGGCACCTCTATCCCATAAATTTAAAGAAGCTCTCTGTGGTGGCAAAGAATTATAAATTGAAGGGATGCCAGCCAGTTGGAGAATGGCTAAACAAACTGTGGTATATGTTTGTGATGAAATACAGTTTTGTTACATTCTATATTACATGTTACCTTTAAATAATTTTTTCATTAATATATAAATCACATATACATCTGGTACAGTCTGTGGCTAACCAACAAATATGCATTGAGGAATTTACTACCTAACAGGTAATTGTTCATTATTAAATGAACTAAATGGTGGAATAATTAAATTAATTAAATTATAAGCTCCTGTGACCATTATCATACTAGACTAACTGCTTAGGTACCTGCAACAGAGCTATGAGAATGTCCTGAGAGAGTAAAATTTTAGAGATTTAATTGTTGGCTTCTCTTCTCTTATGGAAAACATCTGTTTCTATAAGAACCTCACAGTGAAGCAAGTGCTCAATGATAAATCCATTCTATATTGGATACCTCTGACATGAATCCCAACACATTCTGCCTTTAAAATTTGATAACTTAGTTCCTGGGAGTTTTTTAATGTTATCATCTTTATAGTAGTTCTTAAAAAAATAAAGTTTAAGACCATTTTCTACTGGAAATCTTTCCTGATTCCACTAACTGCTAGTGTCCACATTCCTCTCAAACTACCTGTAGTTAACTATTTTATATTTGTTTTTATTATCTTCATATTGATTCCACTTATACTTAACTTATATTTTTATATATTGTCACCCTAATAGAACATACATTTACTGACATTTTTATGAATCCTTTACTATGCTCATATATTTTCCTTATTTCCTCTCACAGTTTCAGAGATGCAGGGTTGATGGAATAAACTGGGATAAGAGTTTAAGGAACAAAGGCTCCTTTATTATCTTTATCCCAGCTACTCTCCAAATTTCTCCAACCACTATGGCTTCTAGAAACCCAGTAGGACTTTTATATCCACTATCTCACAGTTACTTGCTAGTTGGGACATTATATCTAGTTACAAAGTTTATCTCCAATCGAATAATAATACTGAAAGCCCTAAGTACTTCAGGGATTCTCTTACTTAATCATTTACTGCAACATAATTGTTAATTGCCCATAACCAAAACATTTCCTCAGGAAAATATGGTGAGAATCCTAGAATACTGGAAACTGAAGGAACTTCCAAGACTACAGTCCAACCTTTTCTTTTGTGACACAAGGGAATAGTTCCTCTGAAAACATAACTCATTTGAAAACAAGGGCCTAAAACGAAAGTATCTTAACAACTTTTCTATTATTCCTTCCTCTAATCAACAACCCCTTTTAATTTTGTGAAAGAGGCATTTTGTGTTCTCTTAAAATGTTTCTTTCAGTTAAATCATGTCTAAAAATGCCAAGATAATTTCCTCTTGTTTTAATCATGAGGGAAAAGTGATTTATAATTTTAATTATTCAAGCCTCTTGCAATGTTAGAATAACTATTTCTGCTTATGTCATTTTTATATATCCTCCCTCCTATGAAAAAATAGCACTTCTGCCTTGACCTCTCTCTTCCTTCACGCAACAGCTTTAAGCAATCACCTTCTTTCTGAAACCTTTCCAGATTCCTCCCAAATTCTAGTGACCCCACTTTCAAACTACCTTGTAGTTAATTATATTTATTATCTTAATATATAAATATATGTTGTTTTCTTCAATTGAATGCAAGCTACTTGAGGGTAGGGACTATTTTACTTTTGCCTGTGAATGCCTAGAACCTAGCATAGTGCTTTGCACTCGGTAAGTACATAATAAAACTTCGTGAATTGATGAATTGAATTCAACAAATAAAGATTAATATTCATGAAGCAAAATAAGAAGAAATATTAGGATATGCCTAATTAGGGAAAATTTTAATTGCCTAATTGAAGAATTTGAACTTCCAAGACAAAAGCGAGAGAGAGAGAGAGAGAGAGAGAGAGAGAGAGAGAGAGAGAGAGAGAGAGAGAGAGAGAAAGAGAGATGAATTTGCAAACAGATGGGTTTGCAAACAGAAACTGGTCTCACATACAGAATTTTTTAGATCCCATTCTGGAATGTGAGGACTGCTTAAAAGGCAAAACATGGAGCCTGTTGGTATCTGTTGTTCCTTCCTGTCAGGAGGAGCAGAGAGAAAACTTCCTGTGGCCTGATCTGTCTTTGCCTGAGAGCTGGAGGTTCCTGTGTTCCAGCTATCCTAAGATCCAGAGATCCCGTCCATCCCTGACTGTAAGCTCCTGGTTCCTGAGAGTTTTCCTGACTGTTTATGTGAGAGAGCTGTCAGTACCCAAAGAAACCTGTCTGTGAAGAAGAGGCTTGCGGCCATCTTGGGCCTCTGCCTAATAAGCTGAGCTCATCATGATTTCAAATCCTTTCTATTTCTACTCTGATGAACTTTTACCCTGTCTACAAGTAATATGGAGGACCAGTAAATTAGGCTAGATTAGATAGTGTGGGGATTTTAGTTAGAGTTAGCAGCTTAAGACTTTGAAGATGGTTCTGTGAGGAGCCTATAGGACTTGGGTGGAGAATATTGATTTTAAGATTAGGAACTTCTTTTCCCTGGTGCTCCTCCTTCCTCTTTTACTTGGATATAAAATAAACCTCAGTTATTATTTTATCAAGGGTTCAGAGAGTCAGATAGCATTTTGGCTTACAAATTGACACTCAGGCCTACACAGGCCTGTAGAGCCTCAGCTCATATACCAAGAACAACTTTACAAACTTTTCCATCTATATTATCTACATATTTGAATAGGGAATGATTAAAGATTTCTAATCAGTGAAAAGACATGACTAAATGTTTGCAAAAAGAAAAGTAGTCTATCAGATTTTGGGAGACAAAGATTGGAGATAAGTCCTCTTAGGAAGAGTTCATGAAAATAATAATGAGGTTCTCTTTAAGGAAGATGGCACTGAAAAAAAAAGGAGGTAGATTCCAGAAATACTGAAGATGCTGAAAACCCAAAGACTTAATAATTAATTGTATATTTGGGAGTGGCAGCTGAAAGTTCAAGAAGAAAAATCAAATACAATACCATGGTTTTGTTCATGGAAAGTATCAAATGGAGATACTAACAGTGATGATGTAGTATGATTTTGTAGTAATTTTTTCTCCTACATTTAGGAGAAAAAATAATGAGCTTTAAGAAGTTGGTGTGAAGTAGTAGAAAGGACAATGGCTCTGGGATCAGGTAGGATTGAATTAGAGACCTAACTTTTGTGACCTGGTATGATTCTTAGTCAGTGAGGTGGCTCAATGGATAGAGAGCTGGGCCAGGAGTTGGAAAGATCTGAGCTCAAATCCAGATCAGATAATTATTAGCTATGCAATCCTGGGCAAGTCACTAACCTCTGTTTGCCTTGCGGACAACTAGGTGGCTCAATGAATAGAGCACTAGACCTGAAGTCAGGAAGACAAATTTAAATTTCACCTCAGACGTTTATTACGTGTATGACCCTATGCAAGTTGCTTACCTCTGTTTACCTTAATAAACTGGAGAAGGAAATGCCAAAACACTCTAATATCTATTCCAAGAAAACACCAAATGGGATCATAAAAGAGCCAGACATAACTGAATACCTGAACAACAGTGATTCTGGGCAAGTCTACAGGATGAGTAAATTCATGCAGATAAATTTTACCTTTAAATCCTATGGCATTCCAATGGGATATCAGAGTGACCATATCCTGTAGGCATTCAGAAATGCAAGAGATAGAGATTTTAGAGTTATCTACCTCACAAGTTTCTAACATATGATTTGTGGACTGCAAGTGGTCTACAACACATCCAAGAACAGCCCAAAGGAAGTTAAAATGTAACTGGTGCATGCTTAATAAAATAAAAATCCAACATTAATACATGGTATTCTAAGTCACTGTGTCCCAAGGGGATCCTTAATGTATGGGTCTCGTGTTTCTATTTAAGTTTGAATCTACTGATCTATATAGAGGTGGCAGGTGACAATCTAGTAGCAGAAAAGAATACCAAAGGAAAGAAAGATCATAGGGAGTGAAGAGAAGACCAATTAAAACTAGATCTAAATAACTGAAAAAACATTAATTGCTCATGGGTATGATGAGCTAACATCATAAAAATAATAATCCTACCCAAATTAATGTACTTATTCAGTACCATACCTATCAAACTACCAAAAAAGTTTTTTTTATAGAATTAGAAAAAATATCCAACTGTGTGACCTGGGCAAGTCACTTGACCCCCATTGCGTACCCTTACCACTCTTCCACCTATGAGACAATACACCAAAGTACAAGGGTTAAAAAAAAAAAAAA
>NC_058135.1:114055373-114071988 GCF_016433145.1 Gracilinanus agilis | reverse complement strand
ACCCGTGGCCATCACTGGTCCCCTGGATCGCTGCAGCATCCACCAGGGGGCGGTAGCACCCACTTTGGGAATCACTATGGTATATGATTGTAATAGAATACTACTGCGCCTTAAGAAATGATGAGCAGATTAATTACAAAAAAACCATGGAAAGACCTACATGAAATTATGAATTGTGAACAAGCAGAACCAAGAGAACATTATATTCAGCAACAGAAATATTCTTTGAAAAATGACTTGTGTATGTCTATCTCCAGAGAAAGAATTGATAGACACAAGCATATATATATATATATATATATATATATATATATGTATATGTATATATATATAAATATATATATACATATATATTACTATATTTCATCTAAGATATTCTTTATTGACATAAACACAAAGGGATTTAGCACTCAAGAATATTGAATTGAGCTGTTGTTGCTAGTTGGGCAGATACTAAATTTATATTAGATTATACTGTGGTCTAAAACTGTGCTAAGACTTTGGGGATATGCTATTTGTCCATGTATATATAGGTATGTTTATGTGAATTAATGCATATTTTTTACATATAATTATACAGTTACTTTTTAAAATTGCTGACTTTCTAAACCACTGAGTGGTCAATATTTAAGATAAAAATGACAAAATGTTTTTAAATTTCTCATGTATTTTAAAAACAAAATCACACAACATTACTCCTTAGAATAGATGATGTATGCTAAAGTTATTAGCCCCACTTAGCAGATGAGGAAACTGAGATTCAGGAAAGCTGAATGTTTTTCCCATTGTCAACAAACTAGTACTAAAAGCAGAATTATAACTTGGTCTCTGCTGATTCCAAATTTGACATTATTTCCTATCCATAGACTGAGTTACAGGCCTCAGGAAGATTAAAGTTCATCTAGACATTTATTTCATAAAGTATGAAAAACACTTTCTTTTTCTGCATAGTCTGGTATTTACTGAAACATATTTAATAAGCCAGATATTCTTCCTCTATCAGAATCAGCAAAATATTAGTAGAATAAAACCAATAGTATGTAATGTACTATTGATGGAATTGTGAACTGATCTATTTTGTTATAAAACTATGTATACCTTTTGACCCAGCAATACCATCATTAGGCTTATTTACTAAAGCGATTTGAGGAAAAGGAAAAGAACTCTATGTTCTAAAATATTTGCAGTAGCTCTCTTTGTAGTTTAAAGAATGAGAAATTGAGGGGATTCTCATCAACTAGGGAATGACTAAAAAGTTGTGGAATATGATTTTGATGGAATACTACTATAACTTAAAAATGATGAGTAGATTAATTTTAGAAAAACATGGGAAGACCTACATGAAATTATGAAGAGTAAAACATGCAAAACCAAGAGCATTATGTATAGCCACAGAAATATTACTTGAAGGATGACTTGTGTATGCCCACCTCCAGAGAAAGGATTGATGATAAATAGAAAACAAGCAAAACAGTTTGACATATACATATATCTTTTTTTCAAAGGGATGCCTTCCCTAGTGTGGGGAGGAGGAGGGTGGGAAATATCTGGGAATTTTAATGTAACAAATTAAAAAAAAAATAATAGCATGAACAACAGTATAGCATCTAGTTAAGTTCTTACATTTTGTACAGGAAGAACAATGTTTATTCTCTCCCCTCCCCTTATCTAATTATTTTTTAATGCTGAGAGACCTACAAAGGAAATTTACATCTAATTTCTATTACTGATGTAATAGAAAGTACTGATAATCCTATTCTAAAGACTACTTGATATTTTTATCTTAACACTTTAAAAACATTTTGCCTTTACTTATTCTAATGTTCCCTCCATAAAGCCAAATAGAATTCCTTAATGACTGACATGGCTAAAAAAATTCAAGGTAGATTAGTGATATATTATTATTAATATGATATACTAACTTTGAATCATAAATTTACGGCTAGATGACACCACAAAGGTTGGCTAATTCAGCCTCCTCTCCCCCATTATAAATTATTATAAATGGGGAATGTGAGGCTTACAGAAATTTAGTGATTGTCCAAGGTCACCCAAGGAGTGGCAGGGCTAGGGTGAGAATATCAAATGTTTTAGCCACCAAAAAAGATGCTCTCTTGGAATATGCCTTTTAGAATATAGTATCATCTCCACATCATGTTGAGACACTGGAAAGAGAATTTAGGGAGTGATTCAATATTTTAAATTCAACAGAAAGAACAGGCAAGAATCAGCTCTGACACAAGGCTGAGGGACTTATGCGAAAGAAAACTAGCCACATTCAGAGGAAGAACTGTGGAAGGAGAAACACAGAAGAAAAACAACTGCTTGAACACATGGGCTAATGGGGATATTATTGGGGATGTAGACACTAAATGATAACTCTAGTCCAACTATTAATAATATGGAATTATGTCTTAATCAATGATTCATGTAAAACCCAATGGAACTGTGCATCGACTAAGAGTGGGTAGGGAGGTTTGGGGGAGAAGGAAAGAACATGAAACATGTAACTATGGGAAAATATTCAAAATTGAAATTTGAAAAAAAGAATCAGCTCTGACATAAAGTAGATGATTATTTTTCAAAAGAGAATAAATATCTCTCAGTAAGAATGGAATACCTGATTACACTTGCTATTACTATGAATGGAAGATTCTTTGATATTTGCTGATCAGTCTATATCATGTTTTTAGTTACAAGAAAGAATCTAAAAAGGCATGTGTTCTCTAAAAGGACCACAGCCTGCTCTGAACATTTCAAAGAGTTAGTTACAAAGCAGTTTGTGAGGCATAATGAGATTGACTTGATTTTTGACCATTGAAGTTGATTTCAAAATCAGGATGTTGTTACTTCAGCAACTCTCCACACAATGATTCTTTATTGAACGAAAATTTTCTAGTGAATTTGTATATTAATATTTTATGGTTCTAAATACTAGTTTTTTATTGGCTTACACATAACTATTGATACTTTGACGTATTTGTTTCACAAGAATACAATTTCTGTATGATTTAAGTACCTTTTTAAAAAGTTTTATTGAAAACTTACTGTTTTTAAAAATCACAGTCATTTATAAATATAGCATCTTTCTATAGGCAGTGAGCTTTCAATTGATCTGTTCACAGCTTCTAACATCACATTAAATTTTTTACACTTAAAATTCCCAACTTTATAAGGAAAGGTAGAACTCTTTTCCAATCAGGTTGTAAGTCAAGTCAATAAGCATCCATTAAACATTTACTTTGTGCCAGGCATTGTGCTAAACATTGGAGATAGAAAGGTAAACAATGTCTCTGTTCTCAAGGAGCCAGATGTAATAAGCACTGTGTACAAACAAGAAAGAGAGAGGATAAATTGGAGATAATCTCTGAGAAAAGACACTTTAGGGAATTTTGCTGAGACATAAAGGAACTAGTAAATCAAGAAGTTAGAGATAATGTGAGAATTAGTTGAAAACTTGTGGGACAACTTACAAGAATGGCCAGTCAGAAAATAAACTGTCTCTTACAACAGGGAAACCAGTGTCATTGAATTGAGGAGTGTGTAAGCAAGCTGGTAATGGAGAAAGAGATCAGTTTATGAAGTTTTAGAAGCCAGAAAGAGGATTTTGTATTTGATCCTGGAAATGGGAAATCATTGGGAGTTTGTTGGCATGGTCAGTCCTGTTGTTTAGGAAGATCAATCTGAAAGCTGAGTCGAAGATATCCAATTTGGAGGCCTGGGGAAAGATTCAAGCCAGAGAGAGATGAACATCTATAAAATTCTTATAAAACACTTGCTATAAAAATGCATTCTTTGATCACTAAAACTGATCACATCTCACTGACAATGACAGTTCCCAGGGCATTAGAAGAAAAAGACTCGGGAAAGAGAGTGGGAGAAGGATGTGGTATAGAATAGAAAGTAATAAGTACTCTTACTTAACTCATTACTTCCTTATCTAAATAAGAGAAGATAATGAGAGCATTTATTCTCCAAGTATCCTGTGGTAGAGAAAAAAGGGCTATTACGTCCTCATATATTGTTGTACCTCACAATTTTCCCCATTTCCAATACTAGTAAATATACATATATATGTACATATATATTAACTATGTAGTTTATTTGATTGATGCATCAATACTTTAATAGACTGGTGATAGCATCAGTGTAGAGACTTCTCCAATCAAGATAACAATATCTGCATCAATTTTAATCCCATTAGATCCTTGCCTATGTCCTTCTGCAAATAACATATAAAACTCCTACCCAATGCACTGAAAAATATCCCTTAATATTTTAGGGGTTCTAATATAGAAACTAATTAACAAAAGCTTACTTCATTCTCAATATATGACCATCCTCACTCTTTTCTTCTATGTCTTTTTATTTTGGTAATATTCTGTAGACCTTTTATATCAACATAACCTTTGGAAGTCACCTACAATTTTTATTTTTATGAGATCATGGCACACCCTAATTTGGAATCATATAAGGAAATAATATTAGGAAAATATTTGTGTGTTAGAGAGGCAATGAGCATCCTGAGACCATTAAAATGTTGTTCAAACCATCTCCTTTTGTTCAATTCCAAGTCCATTTCATTCACCAGATATAGCATTCATCCAAAGACTGATAGTCTGACTCAAGGAGTAGATGGTTCAAATGTGGCATATAAACTAATATAGAAGATGTTTTGTAATTATTAAAAATAAATACCTTACTTTTCTGCACTCTCTCTTTAGATCTTATACATATAATCTATCTAGTCTATAGGAAGTTCCGTAAAAGTCATGATCACCTATGTAAAGAATCCTATGCCACTGACATTTTAATGCATGTCACACATGAATGGAATGGATCATTTTTATTGCTTCCACATTGTTTTGAATTTCTTTATAAAGTCAATCTTGACCTAAATGTTCTACTTTGAGACTGGGTAACAGGCAACAGAAATATACCCAGTTTCAGAAACAAACTAAGGAAATAGAAATAAGACCATGTTTAATATAGGGACAATTAGACCAAAGTCTGGATATGTTCAAGAAGATTGTATTTTGTTCATACTAAGGCAAGATGACCAAAGCATCTGCTTAGGAAAATTTCAGATTTTGTTTAGTGTTTATACATTTTGTTAATCAAATTAAAATATCAGAATCTAATTATTTTCCTCTAGACATATCATAATTATTTTCCCAGTCAAATTTGTCCATTTGTGATGGAAGAAAATCATTGTAAAAAATGTGTCAGATGGATACCTTCATAATAAATAATTGATAATAATTATTCACTTGTAAAATGAGGGCATTGGTCTGGACAGGTTTCTTCTAGGTCTAAGGTCTTAGGTTCCTCTCAGATGCTTCTCTCACTGATAAAAGTGGAGAAAAGAAGATTTTGTGTTTCCAAAAAATTTGACAGAACAAAAACAAGAAAGAAGTAATGAAATGAGACATGTAAAATTAACTCATGACTACCCCCTAGCAATTAGTTCAGAAAACCTTGGCAATACAAGTAGAAATGATTGATACCATACTCACTATTATAGAGTATAAAGCACACTATTGGAACTCTGCCAGATAACCAATATTTGACTTATTCCCAGGTGTGTACATGCATGCATTTGTGTGTGAGAGAACCTGAATTTCCTTTACATAGACAGTATAGCTACATAACTAACTTTTCAGCTTTTCCACCAGATCAAAAGAACTATTCATGAACTGACTACATAGACATCTTTATACTTGAGAGCACCACAAGATTTTACAAGGAGGTTTATATCTATTCTAAATGAACTTGGTCCAATAATCAATAATCATTGTTCTTTTCAAGTACTTATTTTTACAAGGTCAGATGAAATCAATCTAAGAATAACCAATATCCTTTGTCTTGAAAATTATTCATTTTTTAAAAAATCATTACCTGCCATCTTAAAATCAATACTAAGCATTGGTCCTACAGCAGAAGAGAGTCAAGGACCAGGAAATGGGTATCAACTGATTTGTCCAGGATAACACAGTCAGGAAGTATCTAAGGACAGATCTGGACCTAAGGCCTCCTATCTGCCAACCTCACTCTCTATCCCTTAAATCACTTAGTTGTCCCCTGCCATCTATTTTCATTAAAACAAACAAAAAAATAAAAAAACAAAAACAAAAACAACCAAAAAAAACCTTACCTTCTGTCTTAGAATCAATACTGAATGGTAAGGGCTGGGCAATGAGGATTAAGTGACTTGTTCAGGGTCATAGAGCTAGGAAGTATCTGGGACCTGACTTGAACCCAAAATCTCCTGACTCCGGCTCTCCATCTATTGAGTCACCTAGTTGTCCCCATCATTTGCTTTTCACTCTCATCTTTATAAGGTGCGAATAAAGTAGTAAAGTGGGCTATACAAGATTCACAACTCAGTTAATCCTATCTAATAGGATTTCTTCAACATTTTAAATATCCATAATTGCCTTAAATATCCATAATTGCAAAAAAATCCATAATCTATAAAAAATCCATAATTTAGTGATTCCTTCTACATAAGCTGTAAGGGTTTCTCTGTGTCTTTTTAGTTCTTAAGAGTTACCATTACAAAAATTATTGCTTGGTGGCCATTTTTGTTCACTTACAGACAGACAGACAGACACACACACACACACACACATATATACATATATACATATACATATATATATATAATACATATTTACAATAAACCTATCAGAAGAGGCACGTGTCTGTGTGTGTACATATATATAGAAACTGAAAGGGTCATAGGCTGTGAACTTCATGAAATTTTAGAGGTTATTTAGTTTTTTTTTTATCTTATGGGCTCCTTCCATCTAGCAGATTAAAATGAAATGGGAAAATATTTAACTAAATAAATAAAAATACAAGACAACATGGATATTGTTAATTGTTGGTTTTCTAAGTTAAATGCTCTACAGAGATGTTTATTTGAGTTCAATACCACTGATCTAGGCCATACGTTACATTTTCTAGCTGAGGATGATGAGATCAAAGGAAATTAAATGATGTTTACAAACTAGGATGTGAAACCAGGTTCTCTGGCTCTGAATCCATAGTTCATAGAAAAATTGTATTAAAGACAAAATAATTTTAAAACATTTTTCTTAATTGTCACTATATTAAAATTTTATACAATTACAAGGAAGTCAGAATGAGAGCTTTTTTATAGAAAGCATTAACATATTTTAAACATATTTATTGAAAGCTTTAGCATTTTTAGAAAGCACAGAAAAAGTGAATATAAAACTAATTAAATATTAAATATAATGCTATTAAATATTTAAACTAGCAGTTAGACATGTTCATACAAATTAAGTCTGTCATGTTTCCTCCTCTCATTTCACTCTTCGGATTTAAAATTCACAATTTATTCTTCCTGTATTAACTCTGTAGCTGTGTATGATGTTCTCTTGGTTCTACTAATTTCACTTTCCTCATGTGGTTCTTTCCAAGTGTTTTTTTTTTAATTAGCCTCATAATCATTTCTTATAGAATAGTGTATTCAAGAATACATTTTGCTTTAAAATTTTATTTTTCCCCTTACAAATGTTGTTTCAGGACTTTCAAAATTGTACTTATTTTTTAAAATATCAAGTTGCTAATTTAAAGAAAAAAAAATCTTCAAATGCTTGTGATTTACTTAATTATTTATTTAATTAGCTAGGCAGAATCTTTCTAACTTGTCTAGGCTGAAAGAACAGAGGCCATCATGGTCAAATCCCATGACAGATTAGTATGGGAACTTAGATCTACTACATTTCCATATATGGACTGGTTTGCTTCCTCTTAAGCAGCCTGATGAGTTCCTCAAAACCTTCCCAGAAGGTCATCATATTGGTGTTGGATTTAATATGGACACCTGATTGGTTTCAGCCCTACTGCTGTTCAGAACTCTTCAGTTCAAGTAATCCACCTTCTGCCTCTCCAGTAACAGAAATCATTGGCTTGAAATATGACATCTGCCTCCAATCATTTAGTTGTTTTTTTGTTAAGTTAGAAATATTTAACAATATTAAACTAATAAAAAGAAAATGAAGTCATGTGTTAATATGGAAAGAAAATAAATGCAACTGGCTGCCTATAACAATTAATTTAGCAGGAAAACTACTTTTATAAAATAATGGATGATGAATAATTGAATTCTTTTGTAAAAACTAATTGTCATATATTGGTGTATATGCTAGACAGAAGAGCACAACATAGGATCTAGAGACCCATTAGAGTCAGGAAGACGTGGCTACAGCCCTTTCTCCCACAGGTACCACCTACGTGCCCATGGATAAATCTGTTAACTTCTCAATGCCCTGAGCAATCCTCACAAGACTGTAATTTACAGTTCAGTTATTGATCTGCATCCATGGAGGGAATATCTATGGCAAGAATAAGTAGAAGGATTTTATGAAAGCAGATGTTTCTTACAATTACACAAGTCAGTGATCTGGATCAGCCCTTCCCTGTTTCAAACAACAATATCAACAAGAAGAAACTTAGAATTTTAATTTCTTTTTCTATTTTCTTGGGAAATCAAAGTATAAAGTTTTCACACATAAAGTCATTTGCCAGTACCTTCCTTAGCTTCTAAAAAGATCTCATAGTGACAAGTTAGCAGTGTGCTTCAAAGCCACAAATGTGATAAATGGATGGCTAAAACCTTTGGAACTAACTAATCACACAAACTGTCCTCTATAGTACCGCCTTATACTTAGAATATGTGCAACATAAGCATCTTACTTGCACTTCCAATCAGAGGTGCAGAATCAGCAGCAAATGTTACTCTCTGTGGGAATACACACGCTCTTGGGCTTTCCTGCTGGTTCATCCCTGGAGACACATGGCCAGCTCCCAAGTGCCCTACTTTGTTCTGTCTCGAGCCCCAGATGTTGACCTAATTACCTCCTTGGCTTCTGTTTCTACTTTTCTCTTGCCTCGGTCCCTCCACTTTTCAGGGACACTGCAGATCAGGATTAAAGGATGATGGCTCTAACTCTAAAAGGTACCACCAGGTCTTTTTAGCCCAACCTCCACATTTTGACAGATTAGGGGACTGAGAATCACAATGATTAAGGGATACCCTGAAAGGTGTTAAGCAACAGACACAAGGTAAAGCAAGGACTTCTGACTCCAAAGCCAACAGAAGTAGGTGTTACAAGGGAGAGACCTTGGAACTTGGAGTGAGGAAAATTTGAGTATGAATATTGCTCAGATGTTTACTAGCCTTGGGCAAGTCACTTAACTGCTCTCAAGCTCATTTTTCTGATCTGAAAAATGAGAATAATAATAAGTTCTATTTTAGAGGGTTATTGTGACATTAAACAGAATAACATGTAAAATGTATTGTGATCTTCAAGTCCTCTATAAAAGGGATCATCTCAGACCCTTCCTGCTGATATTCTATAAAACATACATAGAAACAAATACACATATGTACACATTTTTATATACATGCATATATTATCATATAAGTTGCTGATGTCATTCAGTTTTTAAAAATAACTAAATTTTATTCTGCCATCTTAGTGTGCAAAATTAGATAAGCTACTCCCATTCTGAAAATCAAACCCAAGGCACACAGGGATAGAGGGCAGAAGAATCTAATTTCTAATTCCAGCTCTGTCATTAACTAATTTTGTAATTTTTGAACCAATCTCTTTACTTATTTCTTCTCATCTGAAAAAATAAGAAGATTGGACTAAATGATCTCTAAGGTCACTTCTAACTCTAAAAATCTATATCTCTAGAAGGAAAAACAAATCGAGTCGCCATAGATTTAGAACCAGAAAAGACTTTATCTTATCAAGTCTTCATCTGGCATAAGTAACTTGCCCAAGACTTTCCTACATAAGTAGAAAATAGCATAACTGGGAAAGCTAGGTGGCCTCAGACATTTCCAAGCTGCATGACTCTGGGCAAATCACTTAACCCCAATTGCCTAGGCATACTGCTCTTCTTCCTTGGAAGCAAAAGCCACTATTGATTCCAAGATGGAAGGTATGGGTTTAAAAAAAAATAGCAGAGGCAGAATTCAAACTCTGGCGATCTAAGTTCAAATCTATTATAGAAATATAGATTAAGAGATATAAAATATTTTAGAACCCCTTGGGTGCAAGTAGGTGCCAAAGTGGATAGAAAAAACAGCTCAGGAATCAAAACAATCTGAGTTCAAATCTACCTCCGGAATTTTTTAGCTCTGTGACTCCAGACACGTCACATAATCACTCATCATCTGCCTTAGTTTTTTCAACTCTAAAACTAGGATATTAATAGCATCACCTGGCAGGGTTGTTATGAGGATAAAATAAGATAATATTTGTAAAAGTTCTTGGCAGAGTGCTTTGCTTATAGTAGGCACTTAATAAATGCTAGTTCCCTTGATTACCCTTGTGAGGAAACAAGCTCAGGAAGTTAGAAAGGGTGATGATTTGAAACTGATCCACCCATGGTTTCAAATACTGACTTTGCCATTTAAAGGTATCCATCTTGTATAAGTCATTTAACTGCTCTAGACCTCAGTTTCTTACTCTGTAAAAATAAGTATTTGCATTACATGATCCTTAACATCTCTTCTAAACCTATGCTCTTATCCCAAAACTGACTAATTTGTTAAACATCAGAAATAGGTTTTGAAGCCAATTCTCCTGATACTACATTCAGGGTTCTTTCTAATGTGCCACACTCCAAAACAACATCTCCACTTATCTAAAGACTAAAGGGGAATAAGTTTGGTAAAAATAGAAACACTTAAAAAATTTATGAGGGAAATAAAAGACCTTTCAAGTTTTGTTTCTACTTGGATATACTTTCCTCTGTAGAAGGAAAAAAAAATCAAGTATATGTTTTTAAAAAGCTAAAGTCAAATATGTTCATGCTAAACTAATACCAGTGAAGTTAAAACTACAAAGGAGGAATGACCACCCAATCTGGATGAGAGCAGTCCCATGTAAAATATGAGACAATATTTGTATGGCATCTAGCAAGTAGGTGGTCTGCTAATGTGAAAGATTCCAGTTGACATAATGTTTACAAGTATATTTGTGAGAGTTCAGAAAATGGAATCCCATCCAGAAAAGCACAATTCTATCCAAAAGTCTTATTTTTTACTGTTGAATTCAATGAGCAATTATTAAGCACCAATCATATACAAAACAAAAATCCTTCTTTTTCTGAAATAAAATAGTTCACTGTATGTAGTCAGAAAGATAGGTCAGGACAGATAGAAAAATGTTCAATCTGAAAATAAATGTGTACACATATGGATGGCTAAACAGCTCTCTTTTCCCTCTTTCCTTTTTCTTTTTTTAAGTGGAAGCACTAAACATAGCTTTGAATTTGGGTTTGCATGTCTTATGTCAGCAGAAAAGCATACCAGGACAATGTAGTCATTCATAAATATAACATCAAAATTAAAGGCTATTATATTCTGGGTTTCTACAAACGATTTAGAAAAATCATAAGTCATCAAAGCTGTTTCAATGGTCTTTGAATTTTAAACCTGATAACTTACTTGCATATGTCATCTTCTGGGTCTTCTAGCCCAAATCTTTCATCAAAAGTCAGTTGTATCCACATGTTTTCTTCTGCTGTTACTAATCTCCATACTAGGACTGTGTTTCTAGGGTAGGTATGAGGGAACTTGGGGCTGTGAATACTTCCATTCGTGGTGACTGTAATAATCCTCTCATGCTGGGGATCTTGTACTCCTAAAGTAAAGATAAACATACAAAGACTTATCAGTAGACTTATCCAAAATCCTGGGAGATAGTATGAGTTTTAATATGTGCTGTTGGACTTGGGATCGAATAATTTCTTCATCACTCACCACCTGGGCAAGTCAATTTTCCCTTCTCTAGGACTCCATAATTGGAGACACTTAGGCTAGATGACCTCTAAAATCCTTTCCAGATCTAAATCTATGTTCAAATAATCTATAAACTTTTGAAAAACTCTTCATTTTAAATTTTTCAGAGAATGTAGTAGGTCATGATTCAGACTCACACAAAATCACCAGAAGACAAATGTCAAAAATAGAAGACTTGATAGTTTAATGGCTCTCTTACCAAATGAAGATATCATTCTTTCATACACCACAAATAGATTCTTTAGTTGGTATAGTAAAATACATTTATGACTCAAAAGCCAGGCATCATAAATAATTTTTTTACCCAGACATGATTACATCATTCCTAGTATTTTGATTCCCTCCACTTGTTGGTAACTCATACTTTTACAAAAGGTATCCATGTCCCTAAAAATTTAAATGATTCACCCATGATGATCCAGCTACTATGACAGAGATGGGGCTTGAAGCCAAGTTTCCCTGACTCAAAGCCTTGTCCTCTATATCTATAACACTTTGCCTCTGGAAATTTCAATGACATTCATTTTCAGTGACATATATACAAGAAATATTCATCGGTTCTAATAAAATGTTCATGTCAATTCATTTTAGCTACAGTTTAAAAATCAAAATTGGATTTAAATATGCGTATATTTAAATATAGACAAATAACAGATATTCATATCTCTTTATATTAAATGTTATATTACACATCTATATCAAAATATAAGAAATAATACATAAGCATATATTTATCTGAATATAGATGTGATAATCATTTAAATTTACTTTGAGAATCAAATGAACTTATTTTCCTATTCTATTGTTACTCATAACAAGAGCTGTTTTTTCAACCTCTCAGGGACACACATTAAAATCACTGAATTTAAAACTTTAATTTCCAGGATTTATTAAATGCATTACATCAGCTAAATAGGGGAAGATATGTCAGAAGGCATCAAATTTATCACTACTTCCTCATTTTGCAAATGGGGAAACTGAGACCTGACAAGGTAAAATAACATACCCCAAACCACACAGCTTGCAACCATTGAAAGATAGGACTTGAAACTGTCTTTCAGCTAAAGAGTCAGTATTCTTTTCTATATCCTAACTTCCTGCCTCCTCAAGTTTCTAGGTGTTCTACAAAGTATTAACTTTGTTGGTCAGCTACAAAATATGTAATTACTTGATGCACACTATAAAAATTGTGCCCAAGTGTAATAAATGTATATATAGACAAAGATATAAATGTACCATCTCTTTCTCATCTCCACATTGATATACATATCATAGGCCAAGGTATTTGGGAATATAGTTCATTCCCTCATTCACATCAAAAATAAAATTTTAATATGAAATGTGGAGATCTAGCAGTTAATTAAGCCTGTCAAATGGCCAGACTTCTTCTGATACTTTGTAAAAGTTATGCAAGTCCATGTGGACAAAGGGATGCATAGGATTATGTGTATGTGTGCCTGTTTAACATCCTCTCCACTGCTTTCTTCTATCTCCATCATAACCACCACATTTTTAACAATTATGTTATGCTTGTCTCTTTCTCATCAAATTAGATCAATTCCATCTGTTTTCTCATTTCCTTTGTTTAAATGTATCTCTTCTTGCATTCAAATAAAGTTTCTTCTCATTCATCGTAAATAAAACTATTTTCTGAATCCAAGTTTCTTCTTAATGAGAATTAAGGATATATCACTGAAAAATATCTCTGAAATTAATTCAGAGATATTTTCAGTGATATATCCTTAATTCTCATTAAAACAATGAGGAAAATGATTACTAGTTGAATTAGTCTTTGACTTGGAAGTTACCATTAGTTCTGACTAATGTTGGCATTCACAACCTCCTTAATCTTAGACGTAATACACTGGGATGGGTAGCAAGTTAGACTAAGAAACACCTTGAATTTTAGGCAACTTTAAGTTTGTACAGATTCCATAGTGCACTTACTTCCTCTAGAGCAGTGGTTCCCAAACTTTTTTTGCCTACAGCCCCCTTTCCAGAAAAAATATTACTTAGCGCCCCCTGGAAATTAATTTTTTAATTTCAATAGCAATTAATAGGAAAGATATATGTATTAATGTTTCTACCTTTTTCATAAAATATATTAAAGAAAGGTATAAATTAGAAACATTGAATTTTGAAATTATGAAACTATTTATTGAACTCAGAAATGCACCTGTGGCCATCACCACCACCCTGGATCACTGCAGCACCCACCAGGGGGTGGTGGTGCCCACTTTGGGAATCACTGCTCTAGAGCATCTTTGTGCACTTCTAGTGTTGAGTTAAGCAACTCATTAAACCAAAGGGAGAAAAAAAATCAGATTAATTTTCATTTAATAAATCGATTAATTATAATAAAACCTTTGAAATGTTGTGAGGTATTTTTGTGAGGGGAGGGAATATATTTCAAAAGATATTCTAATATTTAATGGAATGAAAATCAAACCAGTTTCCAATACATACTAAAGTTATATCATTGTTAGTAATTTCCTAAATAAAGCAAAATTATAATTTCAAAGAAAATAACTACTTTATTCTCCTTGTAGCCTAAGACACTCAATTGCAGTAATTTAGACAACTTCTAAGGCATATTAATTTCTTCTCGATATTGGGCTATTGAGGTATTATTGAAAGATTATTTTATGAATATTTAGGAGAAATTAATTATTCAGATTATTATATATGAAGTCACAATTTCTATGGCCTCAATTTCCCCAATAATGAAATGGGAAATTTGACCAGGTGAAATCTAATAGACTTTCAAGCTCTAAAAATTTTGACGCTTTTGCTACATTAGGTAAATAATATCTGAAAGAATAAATACATTTATTAATTTACCACCAAGGAAAATTTTGAACATAAGGATATATATAATTAGAGTTATTCTGAGTCTCCTTCACCCATTCCCAAAGACAAAATATATTAAGACAAAGGGCATTATAAGCACCTAAGTTTAAACTGTAGATCTGTCTAATCTCACATTCCATTCCCATAACACAATCAAAATCAAATTACTGGAGAAATTTAGTATTATGGAAAATATCTCTATGGAACACATTCCAATAATCTAAATATTTCAGAAATTAAGGCTATGGAAGGGGAAAGTAGGAGCATGAATCATGAAACCATGTTAAAAATGAATATTAATAAATGTTTAAAATTAAAAAAAAAAAGAAATCAAGGCTATGTGCTAAAGAGTTAAGCAAATATTCTCATCATAGCAACTAATGAACTATTTTTCAGAACAATACCCCCTCCCAATGTGCCCTGGCTAGATTTTATGTGATTTCATTTTTAAGCTTTTGTTTTCCAGCTATAATGAATACTTAATGCCTATGTCTCTATTTACAAACACGGCAATGTTTACTCTTTCACCTACACTCTACTAAATTGCAGTGTTATTAAAGGCTCTCAATTCTATTTTTGTATCCTGAGTTAAAGGTTGATGGCTAGAATGCATACACTTAAAATGGTGTTTACTATATCCTTTTTCTTTCTAATTCTGAATCCATTAGACTGTAATTAAATGTAATTTAAAGGCAGAAAATCCATGTCTTATTTGTGGTAAAGGAATTGTAAATGTTCTCTAAAATTGGATTGCTGTTCACAAAAGATTCATGCAAAATGCTCTGTGGGTTTTGCCAGGACACACATGTGATTTGCAGATGACAGTCAAAGTCTTGTGTGTAACCCAAACTATGAATGTAATAAAAAAATAAAAATAAAAAGGGTGGGAGAGAGGTGGTGGTGGTAAGAGGCAAAATGGGGTAAAGGTCAGTAATATATTGAATGACACTGTGACCTTTTATTTTGATTTTTATTAACTTAAGCACCAACTTTTTAATATAATTGGACTGCTAGAGAAAGGGACATGTTTTTGAATTATTTAATTGCATTATTTTTTTGCTGATCTGAAAGGGATTACTCAAAAAAAGGGCCCGTACATTAAAGCAGGTCATGTTTGTGTTAGTTAGCTCATTATGTTATCTAATCCTATACAGATTTCTTCAGTCAATGGAATGGTGCACACACATTTAGCATGACAAATGAAAATGCATAGTCTAAAAGATTCTTTCCTCTTCCAATGTACCATTTCTCCTTTTTATATTGCCGAGTCTTGAGAAGATGAAAGGAAAACACAAGACTAGATGGTAGAGATATTATTGAATAGTGAAATGACTAAAAAGCAGGCAGTCAGAATGAAGGAAGAGAATGGAGGATGGAGGAATGGTGGAATGGAGGAAAACTGTGGATGTAAAATGATTTGAAGTTGAATATGAGTTAACAGTGACAGGAGTAAACATGATTATAACCTCCTACCATGAAGAGAGAAGGTGAGAGTCTCACTCTTTCTGCTCTGTCAAAGTACACTTGGAATATTGTCATCAGTTTTGAGTGCTATCATCTTAAGAAAATCAATGAAAAGCAATCAGGATGACCAAAGGTCCTGAATCAAATCAATATGAGGATCATTTAAAGGAACTGAGAAGGTATGATATGGAGAGAAGATGACCAGCTAAAAACCACACCTTCTAAAATACTCCTTAGTGTACACATAGTCTAATAGGAGAGAGAACATCCAAAGAACTGTGTACAAAAGAGCTACACTCACATCTCTTCAATTCTTTCTCTCATCTTCTTTCTATTATCTCTCCTCTCTTCTGTAGTCCTCTCCTCTCCTTTCTTCCCTTTTCTCCTTTTCTCTCTTCTATTCTTCTCTCTCTCTCTCTCTCTCTCTCTCTCTCTCTCTCTCTCTCTCTC